>NW_020858483.1:0-525 GCF_000972845.2 Larimichthys crocea | reverse complement strand
AGACACAAGTTGGAAAACATAGACATGAGGTAGAAAACACAAGGCAAAAAACATAGACAGGAGTTAGAAAACATAGACATGAGGTATAAAACATACACACGAGTTGGAAAACATAGACACGAGGTAGAAAACATAGACATGAGGTAGAAAACATGGACACAAGATAGAAAACATAGACACGAGGTAGAAAACATAGACATGACGTAGAAAACAGACACATGGCAAAAAACATAGACACGAGGTACAAAACATAGACACGAGGTAGAAAACATAGACATGAGGTAGAAAACATAGGCGTGAGGTAGAAAACATAGACATGAGAAAAAAGACATAGACACGAGGTAGAAAACATAGACACGAGTTGGAAAACATAGACACGAGGTAGAAAACAGACACGTGGCAAAAAACATAGACACGAGGTACAAAACATAGACACGAGGTATAAAACATAGACATGAGGTAGGAAACATAGACATGAGGTAGAAAACATGGATATGAGATAGAAAACATAGACGTGAGGTAGAA
>NW_020858482.1:0-539 GCF_000972845.2 Larimichthys crocea | reverse complement strand
GTCGGTCTTACAGAACAGCTCCAGCTGTTTATCGTGCTTCGTACACATCCTGCCTTCCAGGTTCTCCACAGGGTCGATCAGCTGATGTTTCTTCAGACCTGATGTTGTCAGATGAAGCTCTAGGTGAGTCTCACAGTAGGAGACCAGACACACCAGGCAGGACTTCAGGGCCTTCAGTTTGGTTCCAGTGCAGACGTCACAGGGAACTTCTCCTGGTTTGGAAACTTGTTGCTCTGAGCTGCTGCTGCTGGCTTTCTGTTGAGCTGACTGTCTGAACTGAGCAGCCATCTCAGAGATGAAAGTATTGACCCGCAGCTCAGGTTTTGTGGAGAAAACATTTTTACAGTTGGGACACTGACACGGGAAATTAATATTCCAGTGTTCAGTGATGCAGGTTTTACAGAAGTTGTGTCCACATGGTGTGCTGACTGGATCAGTGAACACATCCAGACAGATGGAGCACAGAAACTGATCTTCAGTCAGCAGACAGCTGGCAGCAGACATATCTACACTGTGAGGACAGAAAGTGTGAAAAGACA
>NW_020858481.1:0-3650 GCF_000972845.2 Larimichthys crocea | reverse complement strand
TATATAAGACAGTCATCTGCTGTTACAGACGATGTGCGGTGAAGTTAAAAGTTGATTGAATGTTTATGTTTGACCATTTTGGATCATTAAAAACCTAAACAAAATTCAAAGAAGATATTTATTTATTTATTTCACAACGAATATTAAGTCTTTTGTTGTTTCCTCGTTTGTTTCCTGCTCGCAACATAAACAGACACGCTCATCTGATTGGGATGACCGACGTCCCTCTCTAACACTAAACTGAACCTCGGTGGATTCTTCAGGTTTTGTGAATGTTAATGAAACCGACTCTGACCCGCAAACCACCCGAACCTCTGCTGTACCTGAAACTGACTTGAAATCAGCTTCAGTATCGGAGCCGTGGGTTTAAACATCTGGCCTTTAACCAGGCAGCTTCCTCCAACAGCCGTGTGAACCAGGGAACACCCAGGCGGAACTGCTCCAAAACCGACTTTATGACCCACCTGTGTGCTAGCCATAAAGAGTTCATTAAGCAGAGACACAGAACCGGCTTGCTGATCAGCCGGGTCTGAGTAATGAAGAAGTTAAGGTAAGTTCATTTATGTAACACCAAATCTCACCGATGATGCATAGATTCAGATGGGACTGTCTTATATATAAGTTCAATATTATGTAACACACCATGATGTATAGATTCAGATGACTGTCTAGATAGAAGTTCATTTATGTAACACCCGATGATGTTAGAATTTCGATGACTGTCCTTATATATAGTTCATTTAGGTAAACACACTGATGGGTAAATAGAGTCAGATGCTGTTTAATATAAGTTAATTTTATGTAACACACGATGATGTTGGAGATTCAGATGAACTGTCTTATATATAATTAATTTATGTAACACACCGATGATGCATAGATTCAGAATGACTGTCTTAATATAAGTGTCATTATGTAACCACCGAGAGGTAATAGATTCAGATGACTGTCTTATATATAAGTTTTTCATTTATGTTAACACACCATGATGTATAGGATGCAGATGAACTGTCTTTATATATAAGGTTCCCAGTTTGTAACACAAGCAAGACACCGATGATGTATAGATTCAGATTGACGTCTTAATATAAGTTTTCGTTATGTACAACATCCGATGATGTATAGAATTAGAGGACTGTCTTAGATATAAGTTAATTTAATGTAACACACCGATGATGTAGAGATTCAGAATGACTGGTCTTAGATAGAAGTTAATTTATGTAACACACCGATGATGTAAGAGTCAGATGACTGTTCTTATATATAAGTTTTCATGTAATGTAAACACCGATGAGGCAATAGAGGCAGATACTGTCTTATATATAAGGGTTTCAGTTTATGTTAAACAACAGCCGATGATGCTAGGATTCCAGATGACTGGCTTTATATAAGTTCTTTAGGTAACACACTGATGATGTAGAGAGTCAGATGACTGTCTAATATATAAGTTCATTTATGTGAAAACTGATGATGTATAGATTCAAGAATACTGTCTTATATATAAGTTATTTATGTAACACACCGATGAGGAAGATTCAGATGACTGGCGATATTAAGTTCATTTATGGACACACCGATGATGTATAATTCCAGATGACTGTCTTATATATAAGTCATTTATGTAACACACTGATGATGATGATCCAGATGACTGTCCCCCCTTATATATAAGTGCATTTATGTAACACCCGAGGAAAATGTATAGATTCAGATGACTGTCCTTATATATAAGTTCATTGATGTAACAACACACGGATGATGTAAGATTAGAGGACTGCCTTATTATAAGTAATTTATGTAACACCTGATGATGTATAGATCCAGATGATGTTTATAGATAAGTTCATTTAAGGTAAACACTGATTGTATAGATTTCAGATGACTGTCTTAATTATTAAGTTCAATATGTAACACACTGATGATGTATGATTCAGAGCTGTATAAAGTACACGGTTGGCTGGCAGTGGATCCTTCAGAGGGGGGACGTGGTCTTCCTCGGCTGGTCTGGTGTCAGCCCTGTTGGCAGTCCTCCATGGTTCACGCTGCAGCAAGAATGTGACACAGAGTTCCAGAACAACCGGTTTCTGGGCGACTGAACCCCCCGTCCTGACCGCGGCTGGGGGGGGCGAAACGATGACCAAACAGAACCATCTTTTGTGGTGCAGGAGCAGGGGGCCAATGAGACCAGACACCTTAAGCAAGTCCCAATGAAGAGTCTCTGTCACTGTCCGCTGTCCATCTGTCCATCTGTCCTCCTTCCTCTGTCATCTGTCCATCGGTCTTGTCCATATGTCCTCTGTCTCTGTCAATACTGTCCTCTGTCCTCTGTCCATCTGCCATCATGTCCATCTTCCTCTGTCCTCTGTCCATCTGGTCCAATCTGTCCATCTGTCCAGCTGTCCTCTGTCATCTGTCCATCGTCTTGTCCCATCTGTCCTCTGTCCATCTTTCCTCCATCATCCATCGCTGCAGTCGGTGATTTTAAACACTTATGATGGACAATGGGCTTAGCATAACCACATGCTAAAGTAGCTAACCGATAATGAAATGCTGTTAGCCATGCGAACAGAACCAGGCTCTGGCAACCGACCAGTTGGAGCACAACCTCCAGCAGGTGTTCGAGGTTCCTGTTTGACTACTTTGAAATGACAAAGAAGATAGTCCTCTGGTTTTAGGACCTGGGAGGACTCTGGTTCGGGTCCTGGGTGTAACTTGTATATGTCTTGTTCCAAAGATTGAAATCATGATCTCCACAGCTGCTCACGCAATCCAGCTGTGCAGGGTGGGGCGGTCCGGTGGGCCGGGTGGTTCTGGGGGGTCCGGGTTTTGGAGTATTTGGAGGTCTCAGGCTCGCGCGGTGTTGGGACTGTTATAGAGTTTCATGTGGCAGCTTCTTAATCTCGACTTATATATAAGACAGTCATCTGATGTTTACAGACGAGGTTGAATGTTAAAGTTTGATTGAATGATTGTATGTTTGACACATTTTGGATCATTTAAAAACATAAACAAATAAACAGAAGAATATTTATTTATTTATTTCACAAAGAATATTGAAAGTCTTTTGTTGTTTCCTCGTTTGTTTCCTGCTCGTCAACATAAACAGACACTGATCTGAGATCTGACCTGACGTCCTCTCTAACACTAAACTGAACCTCGGCTGGATTCTTCAGGTTTGTGGAATGTTAATGAAACCGACTCTGACCCGCAGAACCATCCAGAACCTCCTGACTGTACCTGAAACTGACTTGAAATCAGCTCAGTATCGGAGCTGTGGGTTTAAAATCTGCCTTTAAGCCAGGCAGCTTCCTCCAAGCAGCCGTGAACCAGGAACACCCAGAGCGGATTACTGCTCCATAAAACGACTTTATGACCCACATGGTGGGCTCGCTCATAAAGAGTTTCATTAAGCAGAGAAACAGAACCGGCTGCTGATCCGACGGGTCTGCTTCATGACTCATTTAAAGGTCAATGACTCACAGGAGAGACCTGCAGGGCCCAGAAGAACCTCAACTGAACAAGAACCTACAAAACAATTAAAGCAGGAGGTCAGCTGTGGAGCTGCAAGAACATCAACAAACACAAATACAACATACAGTAACCCTGACACACACATAATATAATGTACCATACATACAGTAAATATATAA
>NW_020858480.1:0-608 GCF_000972845.2 Larimichthys crocea | reverse complement strand
ACTATCATGTATGACAAAGAAAATCAACAAATTCTTACATTTAATGAGTCAAACCGAACAAAAGTTTGTCATTATGGCTTACTAAACAACTGAAATAATTAATTATTGATCAAAATAGTTTCACAGAGAACAGCGAGGCTGCAGGGAGAGGGCGGAAAAAGACTGAACAATGCACTTCCTCAAAAATGATACACCCTTGACCTCTTTCAGACACATTCACAATGCCATAAAATCATATGATGGCATAATAAAGACTGTATCACAGGTCAGTGTCCCATGATAGAGCACTCCTCCCATATTTCCACATCTATCACTCCACCTTATTTTCCTATTTAATACCTGTAACCTAGCAACCTAACAACCAGCAAGCAGCTGGTGGATATACAACTTAAGCAGCATCCTCAGATTTACACGGGCCGAAAATGGATTCCGACTGTTTATCACGACAAATCACAGTTTAGCTGCCAAATAAGTCATCCTGCGGCTTCTGTTCAAGGCCTTTCTGTTGCTTCATTAGAGCTTAAGGAAGTCGTAACCAGAGATCAGCAGTATTCTCAACAGTCACTACTGACAGCAGGAAATGAATGAGTAATTATTTTTCCATTTAC
>NW_020858479.1:3104-5022 GCF_000972845.2 Larimichthys crocea | reverse complement strand
CTCGGGTCGGGTTGGGGGGAGCACAGGAAGAACTCGAGGGCCGCTCGACGTACGCGAAGAAACGCGCGGGGTGGCTGGGTGGGGGGGCTGGTGTGAGTCTGTGGGTGGGGTTCGGCGGGTGCCTTCTGGGTTCGGTGCTGACCAAAGAAGAGCGGGACGAAGCAGGACACGGGGGGGGGGGGGGCACAAATATAGGCTACTGCGCGGCCGAAGACCACACAGTATACTCGAACAATAACAGCGCTACTGTGAAGACATACGGCTGTGTGGGGGGAGGAACATATACGCAGTATATGGGTGTGTGGGTGTGTGCGGGAATATCGTAACTGATGGGATCACACAAACAGAATACTGAGAAATAGACAATTCTGAACGGAAGACCACTACTGTCCTGTGTGTCTGCAGTAACGATGCTACAGTAATCAGATAGTGTGGGTGTCGTGTGTGGGTGTGTGTGTGTGTTTGGGGTAAAATAGCTGGTACGGTGCATGGCGATACAAAAAATAGACTGAGAGAGACCCAGCTTTTACTGCAGACAGACGGTCTGTTCGTTGGCAGTAAATATCGTCTCAGTGCTCAGCTATACGGGGTGGGGGTGGTGTGCCAATAAATAGCTTAAAAACCCACCCCCCCAAGCCCCCCGCCCCACCCCACCCCATTCGTTCTTCGTTCGTTCGTCGCAAACCGCCCCCCCCCCCCCCTTCTTTCTTCTTATCTTCGTCTTTCCTTCTTTTTTCACATTTCGACACCCCCCCCCGCCCCGCCCCCCCACCCCTCGTTCGTCCTCCCTGTCCCCTAGCTCTCGCTCTGGCCCTCTTAGCCGTCGCTTAGAGCTCTCCTCCTCTCGCTCTCCATCCCCTCCGCTTCCCCTCATTGTTCCCCGCCGCTGTGGCTGCTGTTTTTTTTTGGCATGTGTCCCCTTTGTGCATTCTTCTTCTTCTTCTTCTTCTTCTTCGGAAGGTAAGGAGGAGGAGGCTGTGAGGAGGAAAGATATTATTATTATTATTATTATTAATTATTGTCATCAACAGTAATAAATGGACATAATACCACTTACAGTCTTCTTCCATCGTATTTTCTCACACGGCGACGGAAAAAAGCTGTTTAGGAACCTTTTGAGGGCGGTAGAGGTCGCCGCGGTCATGGTTGTTTGACTGTGTGCTTGCTGGTGCGGTACAGAACGGGTAACGTGGGCGGTGGAAGGGGGTTGAATTAGTACGTGTATTATTAGTATTATTATTATTATATTTTTTTTTTTTTTCACTCAACCGTTTTCGACTCTCCTCCCGCTCCTTTCCATCGACCAAAAGCCCCTACCCTTTTTGCAGCGAAAACATCTTGGCGTCAGAGATGTTGTTTTGCTCTTCTCTTTCTCTTCCCTTCCTCCTCCTCCTCCTCCTCCTCGTCTTGCTTCGTACCGAACCACGTTCGCTCTGTCCTTCTTCATGAAATCCGGGAACCAACTCCTTCGTGTCCGGTTCTCCGGTTCCCCCCACGGTCATGGTCCTCTCGCCTTCCTTTCCGCACGGGTTCGCTTTGTTGCCTATCCGCTCCTCAATCATCCTGCTGCCTCCTCCACGGAGTCGGAGCGAGGTTTTCGCTGGGCGAGCCTGGGTCCCACGCGGGCCGCCGCTTCGCGGCAGCGAAACGGTGACGAGGCGACGAGAGGGTCGTTGATGTCCCCCTTTCTGTTCCTTGTCCTGTGTTCGGTCGTTGCTGTTCCCTCGTCAATCCTTTCCTGGCGCTTCGCTTGCCCTATCCATCCTCACGTCCTCCTCCGCCACGGAGTACCGAGCGAGGTTCGATGGGCGAAGCCTGGTCCCGCCGGGGAACCGCTTCGGCGGCAGCGAAACGGGACGGCGACGACGGCAATGAGAGGTCGTTGATGTTCCTCGTTGCTGTTCCTTGTCCTGTTCCT
>NW_020858479.1:0-3094 GCF_000972845.2 Larimichthys crocea | reverse complement strand
GTCGTTGCTGTTCCTCGTCCTCCTTTCCTGTCGCGTTCGCTTTGCCCTATCCCCTCCTCATCGTCCTCGTCCTCCTCCTCGGAGTGTGAGCGAGGTTCGCTGGGGCGAGCCTGGTCCCTCCGGGACCGCTTCGGCGGCAGCGAAACGTGACGGCTACTAGGGGAGGTGTCTGTGAATGTGCCTCGTTGGCGCCGTTCCCAGGATTCCTCTTTCTCCGTCCTGTCGCGTTCGCTGTGCCCTATCCCATCCTCATCGTCACATCACTCCCTCCTGCCTCGAGTGTGAGCTAGGTTCCTTGGTCGAGCCTTTTCCCCCCGCCGGGACCCGGGCTTGTGCGTTCGGCATCTGAGGAGACGTGAACGCGACAGAGTTCGTTTGATTTCCTCTTTCCGTTCCTCGCCTCCTTTTCCCTGTATCGTGTCTCTTTTTCCCTATCCCCGTGCCTCCCTTCCTCCTCCTCCCTGGATTTTAGCTAGTTTCCTGATGCGAGCCTGGGTCCCCGACCGATCCGGGGTACCGCGTCGGCGGCATCGAAACGTTTAGACGTACGACAAGAGTGATCTTTAATTGTTTCCGTTGTACTTTTCCTTGTCCTGATTCTCGTTGCGGTTACCCTCGTCCTCCTTTTCCTGTCTGTCGGTGTTGAATGGTGCCCGGTTCATTGTCCTGTTCCTCGTTTCTGTTCACTTCCATCCGCCGCTCCTCTTCTTTTGCTTTCGGACTCACCTGGTCAGTCGCTTCGCCAAAGCGGTGTCGCAGTTGCCCGTTGCCCCGGCTCCTCCTCATCCTCTTTCCCGACGCGGCTATCCTGTCCTCCGGTGCGCCTCTTCCCCTCTGTGGCTCCTCGTCCTCTTCCTCCGCTGTTCTTCTCGTATTCGCCGGGCCGTTGCCAGTCGATGTAATTAACTCCTCTCACACTCCGCCGTCACTGCGGAGTCCCAACGATATAAGAAGAAAAGAAAAGAAAAAAAAAAAAAGAAAAAAAAATCATAAATAAAAATATTAAATTTATTTAAGTAATTAAATTAATTAATTTATGTATTAAGTCAAAAAGTAAAACACATAGATAAAAAAAGAAAAAAGAAAAGACAAAAAGACTCTCTCTTTGTCATTGTCCTCCTTTTCATTTCCCTACCTCTACCTTTCTTCCCCCGAGCGCTTCTGGCCTCTTCTCTCTGCTTCTCTGATGTTGGGAGCTGGTCTGTTTTGTGTCAAGGGGGGGCGGACCGGTAGTGAAGGGATTGAGAGAGCTCCGTCGGACAATCCATGCTCGCTCAGTGAGTCAGAGTAGGGAAGTGTAGTGGAGGGAGCCGGTCGGACAATCCGCTCTCGGTGGGACAATTCCTGCTCACTCAGTGAGTCAGAGGGAGGAAAGAGAGCCGGTCGGACAGTCTGCTCTCGGTGGGACAATTCCCCATTCCTGCCTCAGTAAGATCGGAGGAGTGAGGAAAGAGAGCACGGTCGGAACAATCTTGGTCTCTAGGTGGGACATCCATGCCTCTCACATGTGAGTCAGAGGGAGAAGAGAGGCCGGGTCCGGAAAAAACAAGCTGCTCTAGGTGGGACAATCCATGCCTTGCTCGATGAGGTCCAGAAAGGGAGGAAAGAGGCAGGTCGGTACAAGTCTGTGCTCTAGTGGGAACAATTCCTGCTAGCGAGCGTAGAGCCGTCGTACTGCCTGGCAGACAAGTCAGTGCGCAGGAAGTCAGGAGGCAGTCAGGACGCAGTCGGAATCTGCTCTAGGTGGGACAATCCATGCTTGCTCAGGAGAGTCAGAGGGAGGAAGAGAGCGAGTCGGACATAGCTCTCTAGGTGGGACAATCCATGCCTGCTCGTGAGTCAGAGGGAGGAAAGAGAGCAGTGTCGGACATCTGCTCCTGGGTGGGCAATCCATGCCTGCTCAGTGAGTCAGAGGAGGAAAGAAGCGTCGTTGAAGCTTGTCTAGTGGACAATCAGTCTCTGACGAAATCAGTGAGTCAGAAGGAGAAAAGAGAGCCGGCTGGTGTTGACCTCCCTGTTCGGATAACTCAAGAGCCCTGGGGTCTGGACAATCATGTTCGGTCGGGGGACAATTCATTCATTTACAACTGGGGGAAGGGGTTGTGTGTGGGTGTGTGTGTGTATGTGTGTGTTGTGTGGTGTGTGTGTTGTGTGTAGGGGGGTGTCGTGGGGGTGTGTGTGGTGGTGTATGTGTGTGGTATGATGTGTGTGTATTTGTGTGTCCGTGGTGTGTGTATGGGGGTTTGTGAAGATAATGGTGTGTTGTGGTGTCGTGGTTTTTTGAGTGTGTGGTAGTGGGGTTGTGGATGTGTTTCTGTGGTGGTCTTGTGGGGAACTGAGGAGAGGACCAGAGGAGAAGAGCAGGACTAACGAAAGGAAAGCGCAGGGGGGGGGTCAGAGAGGCCCGATGCCAACAGACGGTAGGAAACGACGAGAAGGGAGTCGCAATAAGTAGAAGAAGAATAAGAAGAAGAAGAAGGAAGAAAAGAAGAAGGAAAAAGAACAGGAGGGACGAGGAGATTACCCTCGCCAGTTGCGGTCCAAAGAGTAAAAACAAAAGCACCTATGTTGATAAGGGGCAAGGCCACCGGTGGGGTTGTAACAAACATAGAAGAGCAGGTGAGACGGAAGAAGAAAGAATAAGAAGACAACGAATCAGAAGCAAAAGCAAAGCAGCATGACAGGAGTAGGGAAATAGCGATGAAGGTGGGCGCTGCTCTGCCGACTACATTCTCCGTCGGGTCACAGCCCCCGATTTGACGGGGAGAAGACCATGTTGCGCGCAGGTCATCCGATAAGCCCCATTGATACCGAGCAACTCAGCCGGCCGAGAGCCGACTCGGACCGCCTTCACTGGAGCGGGCCTATAGGCTAGCGTTCCTTCGTGGCTCGGCCTTCATCGTGCAGGTCACAGAGAACCCGAGATGTTTGACAGTGGCAGTTAACGGGGCGCATGCGAAAGTTACGTAATCGAGCCACGAATAGATGAATAACGGCAGGCAGCGCAGGAAAATGAACGCCTGAATCAGAAGCAGGCCTTTTCGTCGCAATCAGGGAGCTACGTCTCTTCTGGTCCCGCGGCTACGCCGTGCTC
>NW_020858478.1:0-627 GCF_000972845.2 Larimichthys crocea | reverse complement strand
TCACCTGTCTGCCATGAGAGTAGCCTTCAGTGTCAAGCTGTATTTGTCCTCCTGAGTAGATGAACTACAGTACTAAAGCCATACAGTGAAGCGATGATGTTTTACTGTAGATTCAGATATGTCGTCATCTCGACTCAGATGACGGACAATGAAGAAAAATGAAACAAAGTTCAGACTCCCTGCGACACTCTAATCCTGATATTAATCATACCACACCATTTTTAATTTAAGGTATGCCGTGACATAACGCCATATTATTATTAGTTAGATGTAGAGATAACCAACCAGCCCATAAAAAAATTGTGTTGCCCACATAAAACCGGTTCTCTCAATCTGTCATTGAAACTTTCAGGTCCATAGTTCAGTAAAACAAGGCAATCACTCTGGATTTACATGACTGTAATTGTGGAAAATATGCAAAATGTGTGTGAAGGGCTTCATGTTAACTGTAAGATAGCCAGTGTTGATGACTTTGACAGCCTGGCTATTATTTGTTTGGTAATGACCTTATGTTTAACCTTACCTGGGATTTGTTTCCACTTGGCTGTGTATTTTTCTTGATTTCTTTATTTTTAAAAGCTTATTTTACCCATTACAAACACTGCATAAAGAAACACATGTATATTA
>NW_020858477.1:0-580 GCF_000972845.2 Larimichthys crocea | reverse complement strand
GTGTTATATTATATATTAAATTAAACTGTGTGTTATATTATATATTAAATTAAACTGTGTGTTGTATCTGATCATTAGGTTCAGTGTGTTTGTGTTCATTGATGACAGTAGCCTCGGGCTGTTCTCTGTCTCTTTGATTAACGATGATTGTTTGTTTGTATGATTAAATGTTTATGACTCTGTAATTACTGACGGGTCTCTGACGTCACACTCGGTGCTCATTCCGTTAGGAATATCTGAACACGTGACGTCACACTCGGTGCTCATTCCGTTAGGAATATCTGAACACGTGACGTCACACTCGGCTCTCGTGTTTCCGTAAAAGGGGAAGTTTGGCGGGCTTTTCTGCCGCTTCACGGAAACTCTCAGACTGACTCAGTGATCGTCACTCTCCTGTTTCCCTACTTCACTTTTCCTTTCCTCTCCTCTCTCCTGTTTTCTTTCTCCTCTCTCCTGTTTTCCCTCTTTCCCTTTTCCTCTCCTCTCTCCTCTCCTCTCCTCTCTCCTCTCCTCTCCTCCTCTCTCCTCTCCTCCTTTCCTCTCTCCTCTCCTCCTCTCTCCTCCCTCCTCTCCTCTCCTC
>NW_020858476.1:0-575 GCF_000972845.2 Larimichthys crocea | reverse complement strand
TTATGTTCTTCTCCACCTGGAGCTCCTCATTGATGACGTGGGCCACTTGCAGCTCCTCGTGGTCCACTAAACCCTCTCCAGTAGTAGATGGTCTCTTTTCTGAGCAAGCTTCATCAAAATGAAGACTTGGCTCGTTTGAGTCAGCCTCGATAGCTTGAGGGTCTGACTTGTCATTCTTTTCATCTGACTTTGGTTCTGAGTGTAGATGATTCAAGGGCGAAAAAGTCATGCACTGAAGTGCCTCATGGATATGAGCTGGTGTCCATGCTTTTTTTCAGGTGATACATTGCCAGAAACGGGTTATTTAAACAGTACCTCGGAGTAAGTCTCGTTTCAGGATTAATATCAAGAGTCGACATGAGGAGGCTTAGGAATGCCATCCTATCACGATACTCAATGTCGCTTTTTTTGGCTGGGTATGTCTTTACTGCATCCTGCAAATTCTCAACGAAATCGAAAAACGTGAACATTATTTGGGTTTGGATGCCTGTCACCTGTATGAACTCTTCTGGTGACCTCAGCCTAAAGCCTGGATTGTAGGGGTCCTCACTGAGGCTGAAATATGCCCAGCTGTA
>NW_020858475.1:0-524 GCF_000972845.2 Larimichthys crocea | reverse complement strand
GAGCGCTCCCTCTGGGGACTCCCTCTGGGGACTCCCTCGTCCTCCTGGGGGACTTCAATGCTCACGTGGGCGGCGACAGTGAGACCTGGAGGGGCGTGATTGGGAGGAACGGCCCCCCTGATCTGAATCCGAGTGGTGTTCTGTTATTGGACTTTTGTGCGCGTCATGGATTGTCCATAACGAACACCATGTTCAAGCATAAGGGTGTCCACATGTGCACTTGGCACCAGGATGCCCTCGGCCGTAGTTCGATGATCAACTTTGTGGTCGTGTCGTCGGACTTGCGGCCACATGTTTTGGACACTCGGGTGAAGAGAGGGGCGGAGCTGTCAACTGATCACCACCTGGTGGTGAGTTGGCTCCGATGGTGGGGGAGGATGGCAGTCAGACCTGGCAGGCCCAAACATTCTGTGCGGGTTTGTTGGGAACGTCTGGCTGAATCTCCTGTCAGAAAGAGTTTCAACTCCCACCTCCGGGAGAGCTTCGCTCATGTCCCGGAGGAGGCGGGGGACATTGAGTCCGAG
>NW_020858474.1:0-1127 GCF_000972845.2 Larimichthys crocea | reverse complement strand
AGACAGATAAGAGCTGATCAGGATTCCTAGAAGACTGTGAGCTGTGGTGGAGACGCTGACACACAGTCTGGACTATCACGCACACACACACCTTGCTTGCTGAGTTGTGCTTTATGACTTGTGAGGGAAGTGTGAAGTGTTAACTGATAACGGCTGTGTCTACTGTACTTACTGGAGCTGAGCTGGACTCTGTTGACTTAGTCACTCAGAGACAGTAAGTGTGTAAGAACAGAACGTAAATAGGTGACCACACTTTACAGATAATCCAGCAGATTACAAACTGTATTAGATTTGGACTTTTGAAATGAATATGAAACATCTCTGAGCTCTGCAGTCTGTCTACACTTAGAGGCTGCTCTGTAATCAATTACTCCGTCCATGCTGCTCGTGGAAACTTTACAGAGCTGAATTGATGACCCATTATTGGCTTTCATGCTTGCAGAGTGTTAAACGAGACAATTCATAGATTGATGCCACTCTCATCTGTACGGTAAATATAAAGGCGGTTAACAAAGCACTTGACTGGAAACCGTTTCGAGCAGTCCACCTCCCAGCACGTCTGCAGCGCTCTAATCAACACATTCTGTCTTTGTTTAATCTGAATAAAAACTGAATTAGAAAACATCATGATGTGGTTGTACATTGCACTAGACAATCTCACCAACTCTGGTTTGGTTAAACTCAAACTCAAACTTTATTTCTATAGCACCTTTCATGCAAACATGCAGCCGAAAGTGCTTCACAGAGCAAATCTAAACAGAAATAGCAAAATAGATAATGCTTAAATAAATGAAAAGCCCATTAGAAAGACAAAAAAATAACAACTGCATAAAAAAAAGGATTAATTCAGAAAAACATAAAAACTACAACAATAAAAACCAATACATCCACAGGCAGATTGGTCCAGAGATAGGTAACTAAAGGCGGACTCTTTGTCTGTTTTTGTGGAGGTCCAGCAGCTGAGGGACCTGCTCAGTACAAACCTGTGTAGCCAGTCCAAGCAGCGATTTTAAAAACTAATAAGAGAATCTTAAAACCACCAAGCAGCGATTTTAAAAACTAATAAGAGAATCTTAAAACCAATTCTAAAACCAACAGACAACCAATGTAAAGACTTTAAAATAGCA
>NW_020858473.1:0-702 GCF_000972845.2 Larimichthys crocea | reverse complement strand
AATTGACCCATTCAGAACAGCCGACGCTATTTTTGTAAATAATTTAGCGAGATCCTTCCCACACTCCACTTTCCCTTTTAAAATAGCAGAAGAGGGTTTCAAATATCTGGGGGTGTTCATCACCAACTCCTTCAAGGAACTTTTTCAGAAGAATTTTCAGCCGCTATTAGATAAATGCAAGTCAGACTTGTCCAGATGGGCTGCCTTACCCCTGTCCCTAGCAGGCCGAGTTAATCTCATTAAGATGGTTATTCTCCCAGAATTTCTGTATCTTTTTCAACACATCCCAATTTGTCTTAATAAATCCTTTTTCACTAACCTAGACCAACAACTTAATGCTTTTATTTGGCAGAATAAACCAGCCCGTATCAAGAAAAACATCCTTCAACTCCCCAAATCTGAAGGGGGACTAGCATTGCCAAATTTCCGCCACTATTTTTGGGCCTGCAATATTAATAAACTTACTTATTGGCTCCAGGGTGAGGGTGTAGGCACCTGCCCACCCTGGGCTCATACTGAGATATTATCCTCCTCCTTTTCCCTACACTCTACGATCTGCTCACAGCTCCCTATGAGTGCCCGTAATGTTTCATTGAATCCGGTCGTCACCAATACAATAAAAATCTGGATCCAGTTCAGGAAACAGCATGGCTTGCACAGGGCCTCGACCCTCGCCCCAGTTTTGAACAATCATGCATTTCT
>NW_020858472.1:0-35666 GCF_000972845.2 Larimichthys crocea | reverse complement strand
GTTGGACTCCGCCAGGGCTGCCCTGCCCCTTCGCATCGAGAGGAACCAGTTAAGGTGGCTCGGGCATCTCGTAAGGATGCCTCCTGGACGTCTCCCTGGTGAGATGTTCTGGACACGCCCCTCCGGGAGGTGGCCCCGGGGAAGACCCAGGACCTGCTGGAGGGACTATGTCTCTCGGCTGGCCTGGGAACGCCTTGGGGTCCCCCTGGGAGAGCTGGATGAAGTGGCCGGGGAGAGGGAAGTCTGGGCCTCCCTGCTGAAGCTGCTGCTCCCGCGACCCGACTCAAACGGATAAGCGGGAGAAGATGAGACTATTCCAAAAAGAGAGAAGTCAGCGCTCAAGAGTGTGTGACCCGTGCATGCGGTATTAAGATGAAAAAGTGCTCACGTGGTGTCGTATTCATACCAACAGATGACAATGCAGTGAAAATGAGTCGCCCAATGTCTTACCTGGAAAGCACAACAGCAGAAAGTGTAAATGTGTGGATGGCTTCTTTGACAGACAAATACAAAGCCAGACCTGAGACACCAGAATTTGAGATCATGTGCATGGCAGACTTTGCAGCTACTTGCAGAATTGTCTATGGCCAACAAAGCCAAGGTAAAAATGTTTTACGTCTGCTAAACGAGATGGGGTTTGTTCAGAAGAGAGAAACAGATAAGCCTGCTATTATCAGATTTCACCGAACATCGCAGGAAAAATATCCTGAGCAGTTTTATGGCACGTTGCTAAAACTATACCTGCCTTACAGATCAGACCTAGAACTGAAGAGACAGCATTCACCCACATATGAGTCCTTTTACAATAATGGCGTGGTTCAACTACCAGGTTCTGACCATCCCGAGTTTGTCCGACTCATTGTCAAGCGAAACCAAAAGAAATATGAGAAAAACAGTGAGGAAATTGAGAATGCACTAGAAGACTTTGAACAGAACAGAGGCTTGATTGATGAATGGTGTAATCTGGCACCTGAATCTGAACTTGTGAGGTTGGAGTGTATTGAAGAACTTGAAGCTAGACAGCCAGATCATGAAAATGTACAAGACGATGTCCCAGAATATGCTAAACAAGCTAATGCTGTAAAGACAGAGAGTCCATACGCACACGTTCAAATGTATCAGAATCTGAACCAGAAACAGGCATGTGTATTCTATGCAGTGAGAGACTGGTGCATTAAGCGCGTCTGTGGCCAAAATCCTGAACAGTTTTTCTTTTACATAAATGGTGGTGCTGGAACAGGTAAGTCACATCTGATCAAATGCATCTACTCTGAAGCATCTAAGATATTGTGCAAACTACCAAGACGTGCTGAGGATGCTGACATATCAAACCCTACTGTACTGTTGACTGCTTTCACTGGAACTGCGGCCTTTAATATATCTGGTACAACGCTCCACTCTCTCCTCAAGCTGCCCAGAAGCCTAAAACCCCCATTTCAAGGACTTGGCAACAAACTGGATGAAGTCCGATGTGAACTTCTAAACGCAGAAATCATTATCATTGATGAAGTGTCCATGGTTTCAAAGCCCCTTTTTGCATATGTAGATGCCAGACTGAAACAGATTAAAGGCACACAGAGACCCTTTGGAGGAATGTCAGTATTAGCAGTTGGCGATTTCTATCAGTTACCACCTGTGCGTCAGTCTAAGACTCTATGTGTGTATGACCAATGTCAGGTCGACTTGTGGCAAGAAAACTTTCAGATGATCACTCTCATCTATGATAGGCGTTTTGTTAGAAGGCTAAAAGAATGTCACATGTCCCAGCATCAGTAGTCTTACTAATGTACCATCTCTTACTACACTGTAACTCATGATGAATCAAATGTTTATTTACTGGAACAGACTGCCCCTGTCCAGTACATGTCATGTAAACTTCTATAAATAAAGGAACAAGGAACTGCTCTCTGCGCCTCTGCGGCAGCTGTAGCTTAGATGTTGCAGTGGCAGGTGCCCTTTGTACAAAGTAAAGCTCTCGTGTCTGACTCTCATTGTTCTGGTCTCTCACAGGTGTCGAGTAAGTTGGTAAACTCCTCACATAATTCTTGGTCCTTCGAGCGGATGGTTGATCAGGGAACCTGACGAGGGAGCTCGCGACCTGCAAACAGTCGACGGCCAGTCAACAGGTGACCGATAATCCCGGACCGTGAAGTCGGATTCGGGCCAGGGTTAGAACCGGATCTCCGGGGATCCCTGTTCAATCATCCGAAACAAGAGAGTCAGAGGTGATATCAGACAAAAGGGAGTGATTGGTGTTAAGAGACTTTGACCGTAACAGAAAGTCAATTGGCCAAAATCGGTAGAGATCGAGATACTGAATCTCCCGTGAATCCAGTCAGTGATTCAGGAAGGGTGAACGTATGGACCCTTAGTGTGTATGAGAAAGTGTGAATGAAAGAGTAAGAGTGATTAAAAGGGACTAGGATTTCCCTCTCTACTCTGTTGTTATTTTATTTGTGGAAAATCCACGTACACCGGACTTGAGTAAGCCTTTCCTTCCATTCCGGAGTAGTCGAGGGTAGAAGCTTGGGAGAGGAACTTCACTCCTGTCACTTCATGTGTGAGAAACTTTTCCACAAACAGGAATAGTTATATATGTATACCTAAAAAGTGTGGTACTAGTACGAAAATATAAAGTTGTACGTCGGGGAAAAAGGTGTGTAATGGGACAAAAACATGTGGAGCATACGGAGGAGTAGGTGGATGGAACAAAAGTTTCCCAGGAAGTAGAAGTTGTGTTAAAAATGGAAGGAATATGGAGTTTGGAAGAAGTTCAAACGAGCGAACTTGTTAAAGTGGCAGTCGATCTAAAAGTGACATGAACAATGCCTCGGGAAAAAGAAAATAAAATAAAAGAATACCGAATAAGTGACGAGTGGTTAAAAGAAAGTAAACGTAGAGATGGAGAAAGGAATAAAAGAGAGCAGAAAAAACTGCAAAAGGCACAACAAAAAAAACTCGCTGCGCTAAGTGTTGATGTGAAACCAGACGATGAGACTCAAGGTCGCAGAAAGAATTTAGGAGTGAGAGAAAAGGAAGAGGGAGGAGGTGCAGCTGCGGCCTCTCACACACACACACACCTTGACACACACACACATATCCACAAGGCTGACTCACTAAGAACTGAAGGAGAACGAAAAAAACAACTCACTAAACAAAGAAGAGATGAATTAGAGGAAAAGAAAAGACGCGCGGAAGAGGAAAAGAAGGCGAAGCGTCGCAATTCATGGTCGACCAGCACAAAATATGACCCTCCTCCATATTCCACAAAACCAGCTAAAAAAGGCGTGTATCCTGTAAAGATGCTGAAGAGTTTATCAGAGAAATGCGCGGTGTATGTGACAGCTACATGCTGAACGGACACGAAATATACGACTGTCTGAGAGATGTGTTAAAAAATGACTGGTGTAGAGTATCAGGAGACTTCAACGGGTCAGACGCAAACGGAGGCCCAAGACCTAACGGTGACAACGACTTACAACTAGCACTGAATGCCCTATATGACCGTGTACGAGCGATGTGGCCCCCACGAGTGGACTACTCAAAAATAGGTGAAACACAACAAAAGGAGGACGAGTCCTGCGCTACAGTACCGACTGGAGTATGTTTCCAGGCTAACTCTGGCATTCAACCCAATAACGACGCAAATAGCCCCTACCAACAACAATTTGGGGGCTCGTCCGGGATCAACTGTAAAGTTGAAACAGACCTGAACGGTAACAGCAATTAGGCTTCTTTGGACTTAAGGACCAGGTACGAACGGACCAAGACACGGGCTATGGCAACTAAAGGTAAGCAGAAAACTTGATCTGCATTGACCACCACTAAATTGAAACGTGTCCTAAGTCTCAGTAGTAACTTGTCTATAAATTAAGAGATGAATTTGAGAAAAACGGTAATGATGTCTGCCTTAATCAATCCATGTCTACATAGGTCTACAGAATTCGGGGTGGTTTGAATCACCACAACAATTGGGTGGCAGACAGGTAGACATACTGGTATACGACGGTTCCTCCTTAACTCTTATACAACAGTGACGCCAGCCACCCACCTCGATGTAGAGTGACCAGAAGACAGCTACATACTTACCCTATCAGAAAAAGACCAAAAACTCCTAGAAGGGGTCCCCACAAGCCTGTGGTCACAGGGACCCACCGACATAGGCCTAGTTAAAGACTACCCACCGTTAGAAATAGAGTTAAGGCATCAAAATTATCCACGAGTGCGACAATATCCCCTATCAAAGGAAGCAGAAGAAGGCATTAAACCTGTGATAACAGACATGCTAAAAGCAGGGATTTTAGTTGAAACAACCGCTCCTAAATGCTTAACTCCAATTTTTCCTGTAAGAAAAGCGACATCAGGTTGGAGAATGATACAAGACCTGAGAAAAGTAAATGACATGGTAAAACACGACACAGTTAAGTAGCAAATCCACATACTTTACTCCATAATATAACTGCGAAAGAACATGGTTCTCGGTTTAGACTTATCAAACGCCTTTTTCTCAATACCCATACATAAAGACTCACAAGGCCTATTTGCATTTAAGTATGGAAACAAAACCTATACTTATACCAGACTGCCACAGGGCTTCACTAATAGTCCAACAATCTACTCACAAGCACTAGAAAACTCAATGCAAAAATGTCCAGCACTAGTTAATGGTAAATATTTGCTTTATGTTGATGACATATTAGTAACTGGACATGACAAGGCCTCCTGCATGAGTAACACAATAACAGTGCTGAAACATTTGCAATGTGAAGGCCACAAAGTGACGCAGGGGAAAGTACAGCTTTGTACTCAGCGCGTGAAGTATCTAGGTCATATCCTCACCCCTGGAGGACGAAGACTAGATAACAAAAGACAGCTAGCCATAGCTCAAACACCAAGACCTGAAACAAAAAGACAAATGATGTCCTTTCTAGGACTATGTAACTACTGCAGAACATGGATTTCAGGTTTTGCAACATTAGTGCAGCCGCTACAAAATGCAATACACGGAAAATAAATGGCAGGGAAAGCAGTGTGCATATGGACAGATAGCCAGTATGTGTTTGACTCGGTACACCACTATGCCCGTGTATGGGCAAAGAGAGGCATGACCTCAGCAAACGGCAAACCATAACAATGTGCCAGATGATGGAGCTACTAGAAGCTGTTAAACTACCAACATCGCTATCCTTATGTAAATGTCGTGCACATCAAAATGACGACTCAGAAGTAACAAAAGGAAATAACTTAGCAGACCTAGCAGCTAAAGCAGCAGCCCTATCTAAAACTACGACGGATGTTAATGTATTAGCATCACAAGTCACAGAGATTGATGACGAAATCCTGAAGGACTATCAAAAACAGGCACCTGTAAATGAACAAAAAACTGGCATAAAAAGGAGCAACATCAGTGAATGATATCTACTATGTGACAATAAACCCATCCTACCTAAAGCATTGCACCAGGCGGCGTGTTTAGTGAGTCATGGGAAGACCCATGTCTCAACAGGAGGGATGGTAACATTAGTAAACAGAAACTATTATACTATAAATTTTGAAAATTCAGCAAAAATGTTCGTATCTAAATGTATGATATGTTTAAAAAACAACTCACAGGGACAGTGTAGACCAAAAAGAGGACAGTTCCCACACCCACCACATCCGTTTCACCTTACATATGGTTTCATAGAGTTAAGCGACTCTAAAGAAGGAAAATATGCATTAGTCATAATTGATGTCTACTCTAATTGGGTGGAAATTTACCCAACAAAAAGAAACGACGCGATAACAGTAGCAACAAAACTATGTAACCACTATTTTCCAACTTATGGTATACCAAGAATTATCAGATCAGATAATGGTACTCATTTTGTGAATGACGTCATAGCTGAAGCAGGAGAAACACTAGGCATAACATTAAAAATCACTGCGCATATCACCCACAGAGTGCAGGTTTAGTAGAAAGAACAAATGGAACTATTAAAACAAGATTGCGAAAAACAATGGCAGAGACTGGCAGACCGTGGAATGATTGTGTGTCACTAGTTAAAATGTGGATGAGAGTTACCAGAGGAAATAAAGGACTAACACCGTTTGAAATAGTACATGGCCGAAGTTTTCCTATGCCACACTTTAACTCTGATCTGGTGAAATCTGACGAAGAACACACATTAGCAGATTATATGAGAAAACTGTTGAAAACTGATGATGTACAAACACAGAACCAAATACCTGATACTCCTATGTCGTCCCCTAATACTAGGATTCGAATTGGAGACTGGGTGTTGGTAAAGACAATACATAGAGCCAGGTGGAACAGCCCGCGATGGGACGGCCCATTCCAAGTGCTTCTGACCACGCCAACAGCAGTAAAGATAAGTGAACGAGCTACCTGGATACACTTGTCACATTGTAAACTGGTCACAGAGGCAGTTAAGGGATCATCTAGTGAAACAGTCTAGAGTACTCACAGGACAGCTTATGGGACACCAGACGGGGGAAGCCTGCTGGGTCCTGGGGCACAGACGAAAGTCTGGTACTGTGAGCTAGTGAAGAAATCATCGTGGAAAGCTCCAATGAGCTAGATCCACCCTAGTGGTTCCTGCAGGTAACTGACCCGTGACCATTTATATCTAGCCTTCACCATGTATGGAGAACAGAGACTCCTATGTGGCTCAGCATTGTATCCTTGCTTATTGTGACCTCAATATGGTTCCTGGTTCCGGAGTCAACATCACAAACTAACAATAGTCACAACACCCATAGCCGAATAAAGCGTAGAGTGGGATATTACCAGCCAAGAGGTGCTAAAGATAAAATGAAAGAAGTACAAAACCCATGTGACAAACCCCAAGCGACAACCAAGGAAATGTATTTTTGTTATGGGCCACACACACAGGAAACGCTACTCTCGTTTCCCTTGGGTTATGTTCCATTAGGGGGTTATTGGGCCACAGAGTGGTTAGGCTACACGTGGTACATAGATACCACGGGGTACAATACAGCTGGGGGATGGGGTAAAGTCTCACATGAAATTAAACCTCTTACTGGTTTCTCATCCTGGCCTAGGTCGTCATATGGGTGGGACTCAGGAGCACGACTCTGGCAGAAGAGGCTGCCAGTTGTAAAAGTGGTCCGGATAAATGGGGCCTCTACTCTCCAGTTATGGACTAATTTCACCGAGCATCCCCTGCTAGAATCTCCTAACCAAAAGCATCCCACCCCCTTTACTAAACACTCCCATTGTTACACCCTAGGGTTGTGTGTGGATAGGATAGGGAAGGATGTATGCACTCGGATGCACTTCTGTCCCAATAAGACTGCCTTTAACCAATTTCGAGAACAGGCGCCCGACGTCACTCAATCAACGAACCACATTTCGGACGGCAATTTATTATCACTCGGACCAGCATCAAACCCAGGGTTTAAAATCACAATCTCTTCCAAACCAAAAAACGCGGATGACTGGTACAGAGGCACCACTGGAGTCTCTGGAGAAACTAACAACTGGTTGTTAATGGCAGAGCAAGCAGCCCAACCACTTAACCGCAGTTGTATAGTATGTTTGGGTCCCAGACCCCTATTAAAGGTTGTACCAGCATCCCTGTCAATAAACTGCACCATTGACGTAATGAATAATAGTAACCCGACCAACAGCTGTGCATGCTGGGATAGAGTTTATCCCCGAGTGCACACCACTAAAGCTAAACCTATCTTCGATAAAACAGTAGCCAAAAATAACTTCACATGCATTAAGTACGGTGGAACGGAGAAAAAGATGGGATCTGTCCCATGGACTTATTGCTCAGTGAATATAACCGCCCCAACCAGTTTCAGAGCAGTCACCCGAGCTGACATATGGTGGTGGTGTGGAGGAGCCATGATATACGACATGTTTACATCTACTAGCATTTCAGGTCTCTGTGCAGTGGTTTCTCTCATCCTACCAGTGCAAATTTTTCCTATGTCAGCAGATCAGTTGTTGGTAGAAGTGAATATGCCCAAGCCAGTTTCACAGGAGACTGTGAATAGACGTAGACGGACCGTTATGGGCCTGTCTGAGCATGATCCAACCTATATTGATGCTATAGGTGTACCTCGCGGTGTTCCAGATGAATATAAACTGGTGGACCAAGTAGCAGCAGGTTTTGAGTCATCATTCTGTTGGTGGTGCACTATAAATAAAAACGTGGATCGATTAAATTATATACATTACAACGTGCAGAGGTTAGGCAATTTGACACACAAAGGTTTCGAAGCTGTGCACCAACAATTGAAAGCGACCTCACTCATGGCCTTCCAGAATAGAATAGCGGTAGACATGCTTTTAGCAGAAAAAGGAGGTGTTTGCTCAATATTTGGAGATACTTGTTGTACATTCATTCCAAATAATACTGCAATGGATGGTAAATTGACCTTAGCCATGGATGGATTGCGAACACTGAATAAGAAAATGAAAGATCACTCAGGAGTAGATACCACAATGTGGGATAAATGGATGGATATGTTTGGACGTTATAAGGGCCTGGTGTCCTCAGTGTTTCTTTCTATTGCGGTATTCGCTGCTCTGTTAACTCTGTGTGGATGTTGTTGCATACCATGTATTCGTTCACTGTTAAATAGAGTAATTACTACAGCCATAGAGGATAGGGGCACTGTGCAGCAGAGAATGCCACTATTACAGGTGAATAATGATGATAATGAAGATTACATTAACCCATTGCCTCACGATGACTCAGACACACCTGGAGGTGTAGACTCGTCAACGGACTTAGACAGCGAGGCAGAAGACTCTGTGTGAAATGTTTAGCATCAACTATGAATGACGTTATAACAGAAAATCGAAAGAAGATGTTACTGACTGATAATGCAAGTTGATGAAACGTTACACAACTGTAAATAATGCACTAAAATGTTTCTCAGAAGAGTGTTTCCCTTTTTCTTTTTATGTGATTATATTTTAACATTTTATAGTTTATACTACATGTGCATAACCAATCATTATTTTCGCTGATAAGTATGTTGTTCCTTTACTTTCCAGGAGGGAACCATGCCACCATGCATCGTATGTGCTAGCAACCTCTCCATGGTGGTGACCCTCTACTGTACGCACAGTACATGGGTTGAAGGCTTCACAACGATTTTATTTTCATCTATTATGTTTGATGCGTGATCGACCACTATACTTGGTATTATCAAGTGCATTACTGTGTATATTTCTTATGATTAGGGACATGTGCAACAGGAGGGACTGTTAGAAGGCAAAAGAATGTCACTGTCCCAGCATCAGTAGTTCTAACTGTACTCATTCTTACCATGACTCCGCTAACGCGAGGCTCTAGGCTCACTGTCGTACTCATTCTCCCACCTGTGACTCTAGCCTTTGATACTCCCTCGTCTCATGATGAATCAAAGTTTTATTTTACTGGAACAGGGACTGCCCCTGTCCAGTCACATGTCATGTAAACTCTATAAATAAAGGAACAAGGAACTGCTCTGGCCTCTTGCTATCTGTAGCTTAGATGTTGCAGTGGCAGGTGCGTGCCTTTGTACAAGTAAAGCTCTCGTGTCTGACTCTCCATTTGTTCGGTCTCTGCAAGGGTCGAGTAAGTTGGTTAAACTCCTCACAAGGTATATTGACTGAAATGAAACACCGCCACGAGGTTCTTAAAACCCGTTTGGCGGAACCAGGAACCAGCTGAGAGAGGAAGCCAGGAGACACAACAAAAAAGAAACGGAGACAGACTTACAGGACTGAGACAAACAAAGGTAAGTTGAATTTGATCACTGGCAGAGAGTTCGGTTGGAACTTAGAGAGTTCAGTTCAGTGGGAACTTGAATGAGAGACCCCGGGGGAGCCTCAGTCAGGACATAGGGGGTAATGTCTTTGCGAACGACAATTGGAAAAAAAATGATCTTTCAGGCCTGAGTAAACAAAAGACGTCAGAGAAGTCAGGGGACTTCGTCAGTATAGTGTTGCTTGTAAGCCAAAAACTAAAGGCACCATCCTGTGAGTCTAGGACTCAGATAAACAAAGCTATGCTTTAGTGTTTTCTATATAAATATTAAAATAGAGATAAATTCTACATAGGAGGAAAAAATTTCAAAGAAACATAATAATACCTAATAAATAAAAAAATGAATAAATTAAGTATAGTAATAGCTATTAACAGGTCTCAGTAAAAAAAAGTCCACATATTTCGCTGACGCGACCATAAGAGAAGCTAAGTAAAATTACTCTTATCATATGTGAACAAAAGTAAAACTTTTTAAACCCTACAAAATTGGTTAGAGTCGTAAAATAGAACAATATAGTGAGATGCCAAACGTATGGAAACATTTTAAATCCTGAAATGTTAAATATCTTAAGAGATGGCAGAAGAAGTGTGATTTTGTAGGAAGATTAGATTGTAAGAAGGAAGGTGAAGAGTTGGTAAAAGCTATTAGTGAGAAGGAGAAAGGGTAAGTCAAGAAAGAAGGCCTGTTACAGGCCAAGTTGTGCTCATAGAAACGCATAGGCAGGACAAGCGGTTATCAGAGAAGAAATAGAAGGAGAAGAGAAAGTTACTAAAAGAGAAGAAAAATGCAATGAACAAAAAAAGCTCGACGAACAGCGAAAAATCAGACTAACATATATCCTGTTTGTTTTTTGCACGAGACCCTCAAGGTTGATGACGAAGTACGTGCCCTATGCCGGCTCCCGTCCGGATCTCCGCCTTATCCCGGCACCTCGAACCTCCTCCTCCTCCTCCTCTTGCACCAGCAACTGCCTCCGCCGCCTCCCGTCCACTCAAACCCACAACCCTTTCTGAGGTTTTTTAATGCACTCAACGAAATGGAGAGAAGGCTCCACAGATCCCTCCAATCTCCTCTAAAGACACCCAACGCGGGGTACAGTCTACACTCACACCACACATGCAAATGAGACACAGAGTTACAGAGGATCCAAACCCTTAGAAACCGGCTAAAACTCACAGTGATGAGTGTATTTAGAGCATGACGACAGACCAGATGTTGGAGATGCAACAACAAACCATAATCGTCCTGAGCGGCTGGCCGAAGCCTTTTACCGAAGAATGAATCAACTCTTCACGATTTTTGGTTTTTTTTAAAATGCTGTAGAAGTAGAAAAGACGTGTGAATGCAAACATGGACCTGCATGAGACGGTTGCCCCTTTTTGTTGAAAGATGAAAAAGGTGTTCCATGTAAACAGTGGAATATGTAAACAATGCTGATAACAGCCCGTACAGCATGCAGTTTTAACAAAATGCACTATGATTGGATTCAGACCCGAAATTCAGTCCGTTCATAAAGAAACATCTGATTGTTGAAAACTGAAGGATTGCAGAGGAACCATTGATTATGCAATTCATGCAGAAGAAAAATTGAAGCAAAAAAGAAAAAAAGAAACAAATGTATTTTTTGTGCTATTGATCATAACACTGGTGCTGAACTTTTTCTTCCGAGATAATTCAGGGATGGGCAGAGACCGTGGAGGTGGGAGAA
The DNA here is from genome assembly GCF_000972845.2 of Larimichthys crocea. Lineage (NCBI taxonomy): Eukaryota > Metazoa > Chordata > Actinopteri > Sciaenidae > Larimichthys > Larimichthys crocea. The sequence goes on along the minus strand of NW_020858472.1, from coordinate 24,163 downwards.
CAGAGAATGGACAAGGATCATTGCTACCAATTGTGGAAAATTTGCGACACATACGCGAGACACTGCCAAGCTCCAAAGAGAGAGTAAGGAGGGGAGATTGGGAGCTGGAGGAGGCGACGGAGCGGAGCCCCGGCAGGACAGGATAGAAGAAAGATACGCCGCATGACAACTCAGCAGGTCATTTGCAGTGACACCACACACACATACACACACCACACACACCACACAAACACACACACAGATGGAGGCAGATGACCCGTCACAGACAGAAGCACAGCAACGATGAGGAGGCAGGGCAGAGGCAGATGCGATCTATCTTACAAACAGCTGAAGATTCTACTATCAAGGAAGGAACAAACCATGGAAAAACATTAGAAAGTGCAAGAAAAAAAACACTAACTTCTTGTGTGATCTGGAGCCTGTCGAATCGAACAGTTGTGCGAAGTGGTAGCGAAACACAACCAATTTTCCTTTGCAGCCAAATCGCGTTTGCGAGTCCGGTTCAGCCACAGGGAACATGTACACTATTGAACCTTTGGACCAAACCACTAAAAATAAGTATCCTAAAACAAAGAGAAGCATACTGGCCTCAGTGGCCACTTTCAAAACTGTGCCCCGTTAACCTCCTAGGGAGAGATTGATGGACAAAACTAGGGATAGCCGTAGTACCAGCCCTAAGTGGTATGAACTGGCTTTGGTATGACGCGTGCCGTGTAAATCTATAAAACAGCAGACAGCGATCGACGGGACGTGAAGTAGAGAAACATTTGTGCCGAAGACTAACATTGAACTTACTGTACAGTTAGATCTAATCAAAACAGGACCAAGTAGCAAACTCAAGAATTAAATCGAAATTGGTAAAACCTGCATTCCTTCGCTGAGATGAATGGACAAATGTTGAAACACCTACACCCGAACAGTTACATTGCACCATGTACTATCGGCACGAGCGCGGACCAGATAAGGACTATCCTGACAAATTCTTTAAAGAGCCCAGCTGTTAAAGTAACTCTTACTGAACTATACTGGAAAAAAAAAGGAAATTGTGTTGCACGATGAGCCTCCAAAAACCATAAATGAAATTATTTCGGGGGGATCTCACACCACACATCTGGTGTTCACAAACCGACCCATTCACAGTGGAGAAATTTGGGGTGATTTATCTCAAAATAAAAAGATCAAACTGTGAATGGAAGAAGTGGGGGGAAAAGTGCTGTTTGCCCTAAATTGAACGGTATGCACCCATTTTGAACTGGGTCACACACGACAGTCAACAAAGCTGTACATCTCAGTGGAGAAACTAGCCTAAACCCTATCGCCGATTTGATACACTTTAATCGCTGAAGAGCTGACCAATTTACCCCAAGGAGTTGCCTGGTTCCACGGGTTCAGCCTGATGTGCGGACTCATTAAGGGGGTAAACCAATTAGAATACTCTAACAAAGCTCTTTTACAGGCCATATCGAGACAGTTATCCAACTTAACCAGAAGCTGAAGAAGGACTAGCACCAATATTACAAGATTTATTGAGTGCAGGAGTTATTAGAGATGTCCAAATGCCGCATTGCAATTTAGTCCTTTTGTTTCCTGTAAAGAAACGCCGCCCCCTCAACAGGAGGAGGATGGTACAGGATTTTACAAGCAAGCGGTAAACAAAGCCGGTAATACCACATTGCTCCCCTTGTACCACGACCCACAACCACTTGTTTAAATGAACTCAATCCAAAGCTAAATATTTTACAGTGATAGATTTAGCTAATGCATTTTCTCTCTACCACTTCCGAGAAAGATCAATTTTTTTGGTTTGCATTTCAGATAGAGGTAAAAAGTATTACGTTCACACGACTCCCACAAGGATATTGTGTACGTCCGCCATTTTTCATGGCCATGCTCTAACTTCGCACAATTTACTCCCCAAGAGGCAGTCAGCTCTTATTGTACGTTAATGATATTTTGCTGGCCTCAGAAAACAGAAAATGAACAAGATTGCAAAAAAAACTGACTGTTGCTCTATTAAAATACTAGCAGAACAGGGCCATAAGGTAAGCAAAAATATAAATTGCCAATTCTGGAAGGAAGTAGTGAAATATCTAGGTTTCAATCTCTCTCTTGAGGTAAACACCTAGATGAAATAGGCAAACTGCACTATTACATGCACCCAAACCACAGACAAAAAAAACAAACAAATGATGTCTTTTGGGAATGACTACCTTCTGTAGTTAGTGTAGAGCATGATTGCAAAATTCTGCCTGAAGTAACACATCCACTTCAAATGCTTATCTATGATCAACCTATAGCAGCTCATGATGTGCTCACCATGCAGCGCCGGTCCTGGCCACAGTTGCGCCCTGGGCGACCCCCCCCCCCTGTGGATGGCACTTCTTTTTTCCCCCAAGCGCTCGTGGCGCCCCCCCCACGAACTGGCGCCCGGCGGCCTGCCCTGTCCGCCCGTACCTAAAACCGCTACTGATCACATGGACTCCAGAGGGAGAACATGCGTTTGCTACAAGTAACAACAATTACTAGTGAGTTCAGGAGTTCTAGCACTCCCAGATTATAAGAAAACCATTTATACAAATGTGTGGATGCCTAGAAGTGGATTTAGACCAGCTGTGCTTACCAACCTTTTGGCGGAAAACTAGACCCGTAGCTCATACTATTTGTCTAAATTAGACCCAATAGCCAGAGCAATGCGCAGTGTTTGCAAGCTGTACAGGCCGCAGCCGTAGTAATACAGAGTTCAGCTACAATTGTCTTATTATTCCATTAACACTGAAGGTGTCGCATGCTTGTAGATGCCTCTCCTGACCACAGTCAAAACTATCCTTTCCTGTCTCCAGCTAGCCATCTTAATTAGTTTCTGACTGTCCAAACTCTCTCAGCCTCTTTAACACTATTGAAAGGGCTACAATTTTAATCCAGCAACGGAACTACCAATGAAACAGAAGCCGTTTAAACCTGATTTGGTAGCGATGAAACCACAGAAAAAGTGTGCCAAGAGCAGATTTACACTGACGTGGCGTTACAAAAATCCGGATGTAGTGATTTTTGTAGAAACGGATCGTGTATTGCGTTAAAAAGAAAAAAAGAACCCAGATGGGACTAACAGTTAGTGGATATGCAGTGGTAATCTATAAACAAAGTGTTTAAAAATCTAGAGCCACTCGCACCCACTCTCAGCCCAAGCAGCAGAATGATTGCATAACTGAAGCATGCAACTTAGGAGCAGGAAAGAGAATCATAACTGTCTCTATGATGTGCATATGCTTTTAATACCTTACAAGTTTTGCCACAACAGTGAAAAATAGAAGGTATGATCACACCACAGGCTTAAACGATTTGCATACAAATCTGATTTTGGCCTTATTAAAGCCTGGCAACTACCACTTCAGATAGCAGTTTGTAAGTGTGCAGCCCATACACCAGGGGACAGACTCAGTTTCACAAGGACATGTAAAGCAGTGAGGAAGCCACAGAAAGCTGCTGCTAGACAAGAATTACCAAGACATATACACGGCTGAAGAGATCACACCACATTGACCATTGAACTATTAAAAGATATGCAACAGAGCTCACCCTAATCAGAAAAACAATCTTGGAGCGAACAGGGGGCGACATTATCTGATAATGAGTTATGGAACTGACCAGAGGGCAGGTACATACTTCCAAAAATTTATTTCATTTGCCGCCAGTCTTGCACGCATGGAAACACATGCGTCAACAGGGCGGGATGCATGAGGCTAATAAATCAAATATACAGCATATGGATTCCAAAATATGCAAAAAATGTTGTGCATTCATGTCTAGTGTGTGAAAACAGAACCCAGGCAGATTAAGACCAAAGACCAGGTAAATGCCTAATGCTCGTATCATTTCAATGATATGCATGATTTCATTGAATTAAAACATGTGGCTGAAAACAAAAAGTTATTGTCTAGTGATCATAGACTTATACTCAAAATGGATTACGTTATTCCAACCACACGAAATGATGCAATAACAGTAGCTAAAGCTTTAGCCACCAAATATTGCACCAGATTTGGATTCCCAGAAATCATATTATATCGTGTAATGGACCCTTCAGAGAAATTATGTAATTGATAAATTGAGTTTGAACTGTTTTCCTTAATACATGCCACAACTGAAATCAGATGCTATTGTTTCATGCCATTATGACATTTATTTTGATGAAACAAACATATCTGTCGCACATTACAAAGCAGAGACGAGGCACACCGGTGCCTCTCGGGAGCCCAGATTTGGCCCTTGAAGTGTGCCAGAATAGAGGTTATGTACGACATAACGTGGTCTGGACTTGGAGAGGGGTGGGGCGCGATCTACTGGGCAGTACACAGATTTACTGAGTGTATGCGCCAGTACAACTGGGCAGTACACTTATTTACTGAATCACGCACAGTATACGGGCATTACACATATTTACTGAGTGTACGCGCAGATACGGGTCGTACACAATTGCTAAGATAATTTTTAAGAAGAACCCTAAATAAAGAGGACTGGATTCAAAATATCAAAGTTTACGTTGAATTTACTATTCTTGTACAAGAAGGAGCGTTAACCAGGCAAGACACAAGAGGCGTTACATGCGAAAAGGTTCCTGAGGAGCCAATAGGTTCTTTATACATTGTTCAAAAAATGGGCTGTCTCTGACAACCTCCCCTCTGAGGATAGATAAATCATAACATTCCTTTAGTTGTTTTACTGCTCAGTAATAGCACTCTATTTTACATCCCACAGGTACTCCCGTAGTCTGTCTCTCCTGTTCCTTATACCACAAATTTATAATTGTTCCCTCCCTACCAGCCTCAGTAAATCAGAGGCCAACTAAGGGATGTAGCAGGACATACAAAGAAACAGGACAGACACACACTCTCTGTATGAGTTAAGAAATCTGCACCCCAGTATTAATCATAATTTTTTATAACATTCCCCCCTGTTTGCTACTATTTTAAAAAGGTACAAAATATAATCACAAGAATAAAATTAATCCGTGTTAAATAATTGATCCAAATAATTATGAATATTGTGAGAGCAAAAAAACCTGTCTGGCAGTTCTTTAACTCTTCTTGTTTCATCTGTACTTTCCGACAGGAAAATTCTCCCACGGCCCTGCCTGCCCCGGCGGCCTAATACTTCTGTGTTAGTAATTGTTACAATCTATCAGTTGTGTAATAAGACTAAACAGTGTGTCATTCTCAGTAGTGTTCTCCTCTCATGGGCGCCGCGTAGATTGACTCTTCTACTCGCTTGAACTGGACCCATTTCTTCGTACTCGTCCTCATTCTCGCTAATTACCGCCACCTGGTCCTTCATCTCCTGCCCCCCAAAACTCCTTCAACTGTGGCGACAGGCTGATTTAGCAAACCAATGTTGTTTCGTTAGTGCAAGTTAGTCATTAATCTCTGTCTCAATCTCTCATACATGGCATGCAACAGCATCCACAGGGACCCGGACAGCGTAAATAGTAATTCCTACAGAAAATTATCAGTAGGATGTTTCCCCATCTCCCAAACCATATCTCCATCATTTGTGATGGCTCGTGATACCTGAATTGTCTGCCAGCTCGTCTGACAGTGAGGTCAGTCCTTCAGTGCCTTTTGTTGTTGTGTTGGGATGAACGGTACAGCATAGATTTCAAAAATCTTACCACACATCTCACCAATCTCCTTTTTCAGCCAAAGATGTCTAAAGCTAATCGTTCTGCCCAGGCCATTCGACTAGTGTTATCTAAATTGTTTGTGGATGCCTCTAAATCCATCACAAGTGTTATTAATAAAACGTGCTGGTTGTATAGTGTACTTATCCCATCCACCTTTTATTTATTGGTAACCCACCAGGCAAAAAATGATTCAAAAACCTACTGCCCCCTGGTTCCTAGCCCTTAAACTCATCTGGGATCCTCTGAGAAACACAAGTAATCCAAATAGACTCTAGAATCAAATGAAGCTATCCCGTTTAACTCTGTGCCATGTCTTCTGTTGTTAGTTTAGGAAAACTGGGGAGTCATGGGAAGCAAGTATGTAGGCATCATTAAGTGAATCAGAGGCGCAGGCTACCATACCAGAGTTTAGGGCAACTTAGGTCTTAACCTTCTGCCTCATTCTGCATCCCATTCTTTTGAATGGGTGCCATGGGTGCTCTGCCATCATACCTAAGGTGTAAGTAGCTGGTTTATTTATCACTTATCTGTAGGTACCGTTGCTCATTTGCCCTGTGCAGGTGTATACAAAAGGTGATCAGTCCGGTATTAAATATTCATTGTCTTATATCCACAATCAGCAGGACTAGTGGAAAAGTGATGGTACAATTAAGGCTAAACTTAGGAAAGCCATGGATGAGACAGGAAAAGGATGGGTAAACCCTGTTTGCCAGCCGTACTTGCTGAGTCTTCAATACAACCTTTTCATTTTAATGGAAAACAGGGTCACTTCAGTTTAGCAATTACATTCATTCTGAAATGGGTCCATTATCACTAATATATGATTTCTGGAAATCCCAATTCTTGGGTGTTGCAATTATGTGTTGCTAACGCTTAGCTACTGTTATTGCATCATTTCGTGTGTTGGATAACTCAATCCCATTTTGAGGTATAAGTCTATGATCACTAGACATATTTTTTATTTTCACATTTATTTAATTCAATGAAATTCCTACTATCGTATGAAATGGATATTGAGCATTAGCCTTTTACCTGGTCTTGGTCTGAATCTGCCTTGGACATTCTGTTTTCCACACACTAACACATGATGCACAATTTTTTTTTTACGTATTTTTTGGAATCCATTACCTCTGCATCCCCCCCTGTTGACACATGAGTCAATCCATGCGTTTCAATACTCCGCAAATTGAAATAATTTTTTATTTGTATATATATTATGTATAACTTACCTTTACCTTTGACCCCAACATCTAAAAACCTGGATCGTCTCCGTGTGATCGTCGGAAGACTGTCTAAAACTTCGACGTGTGACCTGCAGGATGTTTCAAACCTGGATGTAGTCTTCCATGGACGTCCCCATGGACTGTCTAAAACCTGGTTTAGTCTCTGTGACCGCAGGTACTGTCTAAAACCTGGACTGGTCTCCGTAAGGTCCCCACAGACTGTCTAAAACTTGACGTAAAACTCCGTGCCCTCCGCACAGGACTGTCTCAAACTCGACATAGTCTCCATGACGTCTCGACGGACAGTCTAAAACCTGAACATAGTCTCTGTGACGTCCCTAGAGACTGTCTATGAAACATGGACATAAGTCTCCATGAGTCCCAGAGACTGTCTAAAAAACTGGAAGTAGTCTCCGTGACGTCCCCACCAACTGTCTAAAAACCTTGGGACGTAGGTCTCCGTGACCTCCCCGCAGACTGTCTAAAACGTCGGACATAGGTCTCATGACGTCTCGACAGACAGTCTAAACACCTGACGTATTCTCTGCTGGACCCCTACAGGACTGTCTGAAATCTGGACGTAGTCTCCTTGATGTCCCCAACAAACAGTCCAAAACCTGGAAGTAGTATTGTGACCACAGGCTGTCTAAAACCTGGAGTAGTCTCTGTGACGTCCCATGGACTGTCTAAAACTTAGGGACATAGTCTCTGGACCGCAGGACTGTCTAAAAAACCTGGACGTAGCTCTATGGACGTCCCTCAACAGACGTCTAAAACCTGGACATTAGTCTCCATGACGTCCCCACAGATGTCTAAAACCTGTTCTTAGTCTCTGTGAGGTCCCCACAGACGCTAAAATTTGACATGGGGATGTCACAGAGACTACGTACAGGTTTTAGCCAGTCTCGTCACAGCTACTACGTCCATGTTTTAGACAGTCCATGGGGACTTCACGAGGACTCGTCCAGGTTTTTCGACCGTCTGTTGGGGACTCACCGGAACTACATGCAGTTTAGACCAGTCCGCGGGGGACGTTCACAGAGATACGAACAGGTTTTAACCTCTGTGGGGACGTCATGGAGACTACATCCAGATTTTAAAACAGTCGTGGGAAACGTCACGAGACCTTACATCCAGGTTTTAGACAGTTGCGGTCACCGAGAACGTCCACGTTTTAGACCAGTTTGTCGGATGTCAAGAGACTACGTTCAGGTTTTAGACAGTCTGTGGGGACATCACAGAGACTATGTCCAGGTTTTAGACAGTCTGTGGGACGTCACAGAGACTACATCCAGGTTTTAGACAGTTTGTCAAGATGTCCCAGAGACTACGACCAGTTTCTCGACAGGACTGCAGGGACGTCACAGAGAACTCCGTCCAGGTTTTAGACGTCTGTTGGGGAACGTCACAGAAGACTACGTCAGGTTTTAGACACCTCTGTGGGGGCGCTTGAGACTTATGTAGACGTTTTAGGACAGTTTGTCAGAACGTCACCGGAGACTACGTCAGGTTTTTGGACAAGACTGCAGGGACGTCACAGAGACTATGTTCAGGTTTTAGACAGTCTGGGGGACGTTCACGGAGACTACGTCCACGGAAGACTACGTCTGAACCATAGTCTCTGTGAGTCCCTGCAGCTCTGTGACGTCCTGCAGTTCCTCTGCATAACAAAATTTTGCACAAACAATAGTAAAAAGGTCTTTTGCAGTCAGTCTGCCGTACTTTTGAATACATTGCAGTCTAGGTAAACGTTTCTGTCAAAAAAAAACCTGGACGTAGGTCTCTGTGTAATAGTTAATTCTCTTGTTTTGACTGTGATTGTTTGTGTGACTGTGACGTCCTGGACAAACTGTCTCTTAAAACCTGGAGTAGTTCTCTGTTACGTCCCCACCGACTGTTCTAAAACCTGGACATAGTCTCTGTGATTCCCACAGACTGTCTAAAACCTGAACATAGTCGCTGTGCGTCCCTGCATCTGTCTTCAAACCGTTCGTAGTCTCTGTGACGTCTTTACAAACCTGTTCTAAAACCTGGATGTAGTTCTCTGTGACGTCCCCACAGATTCTAAAACCTGGACATAGTCTCTGTTGATGTTCCCAACAGACTGTCTAAAAACCTGGACGTAGTCTCTGTGACATCTGACCAACACTGTCTACTAAAACTTGGACGTTAGTTCCTTCTGTGACCGCCAGGACTGTCTAACACCGGACGTAGTCTTATGACTCCCCAACAGACTGTCTAAAAACTGGACATGTCTCCATGACGTCCCCACAGAGGTCTAAAAACCTGTTCGTAGTCTCTGTGAGGTCCCCACCGACTGTCTTAAAATTTTGACATAGTCTCTGTGACTGCAGACTGTCTAAAACCTGGACGTAGTCTCCACGACGTCCCCACAACCTGTTTAAAACTGACGTAGTCTCGTGACGTCCCCACCGACTGTCTAAAACCTGGATGTAGTCTCTGTGATGTCCCCACAACCTGTCTAACGCCTGGACGTAGTCTCTGTGAGTCCCAGCGGACTGTCTAAACTTCGGACGTACCTCTCTGTGACCGCAGACTGTCTAAAACCTGGGACGTGGTCTGCCATGACCTCCCCACAGACGGCTCTCAAACTTGGACATCGTCTCTGTGACGTCCCTGCAGACGTCTAAAACCTGCGACTAGTCTCTGTGCCGTCCTTGACAAACTGTCTAAACCTGGAAGTAGTCTCCGTGACGTCCTCACAGACTTCTAAAAACCTGGACCTAGTCTCTGTGACGTCCCCACACGACTGTCTACAACCGGACGTAGTCTCACTACGACAATATTTTTCTTTTCACATTTATTTAATTCAATGAAATCCATGCATATGTATGAAATGGATTATTGGAGCATTAGGCAGTTTACCTGGTCTTGGTCTGAATCTGCCTTGGGGACATCTGTTTTCCACACACTAAAACCTGATGCACAATTTTTTTAACGTATTTTGGAATCCATTACTCCGCATCCCCCCTGTTGACACATGAGTCAATCCATGCGTTCAATTACTGCCGCAAATTGAAAACTTATTTTTTTATTTTTATATTATCATTATGTATAAAATACCTTTACCTTTGACCCCGGAATCTAAAACCTGGACGTAGTCTCAGTTGTGTCGTCGAAGGACTGTCTTAAAACTTCGACGTGAATGCAGTTCTGTTTCAAACCTGGATGTCGCTCCATTGACGTCCCCCAATGTGACTGTCTAAAAAACCTGGTCTTAGTCTCTGTGATCCCGCAGACTGTCTAAAAACCTGGACCGTGGTCCTCCGTTAAGGTCCCCACAAGACTGTCTAAAACTTCGACATAGTTCCATGACGTCTGACCGACAGTCTAAAACCTGGGACACAGTCTCTGTGACGTCCCTATGAGGACTGTCTGAAACATGGACATTCGTCTCCATGACGTCCCCAGCAGGACTGTCTAAAACTGTGAAGTAGTTAGGTTCCGTGATTTCACCACAAACGTCTACAACCTGGCCACAGACTGTCTAAAAGTCGACCTACTCTCCATGACGTCTCGACGACCAGTCTAAAACCTGGACGTAAAGCTCGTGACTGCCGACTGTCTGAAATCTGGACGTAGTCTCCGTGATGTCCCCAACAACAACAGTCTAAAACCTGGAAGTAGTCTCTGTGGACCACAGGCTTGTCTAAAACCTGGGACCGTATTCTCTGTGACGTCCCCATGGACTGTCTAAAACTTCGGGACATGTCTCTTTGCCCGCCAGACTGTCTAAAACCCGGACGTAGTCTCTATGACGTCCCAACCGACTGTCTAAAACCTGGACCATAGTCTCCATGACATCCCCACAGACTGTCTAAAAACCTGTAGTAGTCTCTGTGAGGTCCCCACAGACTGTTCTAAAATTTTGGACATCGTCTCTGTGACGCAGACTGTCTAAAAACCTGGACCCGGACGTAGGCCTCCACGACGTCCCCAACCAACCTGTTTAAAACCTGGACGTAGTCTCCGTGACGTCCTCCACAGACGTCTAAAAACCTGGATGTAGTCTCTGTGATGTCCCCACAAAACTGTCTAAAGCCTGGACGTAGCTCAGTTGACGTCCCCGCGACTGTCTAAACACCTTCGACGTACTCTCTTTGACCGCAGACTGTTCTAAAACCTGGACGTGGTCTCCATGACCTCCCCACAGACTGTCTCAAAACCTTGACATAGGCTTGTGACGTTCCCTGCAGCCTGTCTAAAAACCTGGACGTAGTCTCTGTGACGTCCTGACAAACTGTCTCAACCTGGATGTAGTCTCCGTGAGTCCTCACAGATGTCTAAACCTGGACATAGTCTCTTGACGTCCCCACAGGGGACTGTCTAAACCTTGACGTAGTTCTCTGTGACATTCATGACAAACACCTGTCTAAAAACTTGGACGTAGTTCTCCATGACGTGCCCACGGATGTCTAAACTCTGGACGTAGTCTCCTTGACGTCCCCACCAGTTTGTCTTGTGACGTCACCACACCACATTGCATTCCATGTTGATTCCAAGGTTCAAAATCAATGCTCTTTTAATGGTTAAATGGTTGTCCTTACTTCATAAATAAGGTGCAATGTTTGTTCTCATCCACAAGATGGAAGTAAGTGACCACGGATCACAACCATCTGCGTTTAACGTCTAGGCCCAATCCTAAAGAAAACAGTTGAGATACTCCCTAAACACATAGAACCTTGACCTTTGGACTCGTCTGTCTGCCTGCCTCGTCTTATTATTTTTCTTATTATTATTATTATTATTTTTTAAGTCTGTGGGGACGTCACGAGGGACTATGCCATGTTTTAGACCAGTCTGTGAGACGTCACAGAGGACTACATCCAGGTTTAGACCGTTTTTTTTTTGTCAGGATCGTACACAGAGCTAGTCCAGGTTTTAGACAGTTGCGGGACGTCACAGAGAGCCTATGTCAGGTTTGGACCGTCTGTGGGGAGGTCATGGAGACCACGCCAGGTTTTAGACAGTCTTTGCGGGTCACAGCGAGTAAGTCGAAGCTTTTAGACCGTCCGCGGGGACGTCAGAGAGATACGTCCATGCTTTAGTACAGTTTGTGGGACATCACAGAGACTACCTCCGGTTCTGGACACGGAGGGCTCCATTCCTCTAGGGCGGACCTTCCTCTGTTCCTAGGCCAGGGATGGCGCCCTCGGTGCGGCCAAAACAGATGGCTTCGTCCCAGCTCCCCAGAGGCCACTGATCCATGCGTTTCTTGGCTTCAGGGCTGCAGAATAGAAGAATTTGAAGGCAAGCATGGTTTCACCGCCTCCAGCTTGGTTTTCGTGCGTATTGGGGACACTTAATGTCCTTCTCGCTCTCACCGCGTTCCATGGTGCTGACCCAAAGATGCCTTGACCCCCGCATCACTCTACCTGCCAAGTCTATCGATTTCCCCTCCACTCAAAAATTGTTTTTCATATTGTCTACACTCGAATGTTTGAGTTTCAAAACTTTTTGGATGTCATGTATTTGCATACTTCTTAATTCTGGCCTTTTTTAATGCGGGAAACGGAGTTTAACCAGATAATTTAACTTTTTGGGTGAAAAAGTACATCAGTTTTCATTATTTCTATTAGTCCTATTATTCAAAGAAAAGTAGTTTATAAAGGCTCACATTTGTCAACACGTCTAGGAGTCTTTAATTGTTGAATTGTTTGATTGATTATCACAAAATGATTACTAAACTTATTGTTTGCTAATATTCACAGTTCTTATTTAACTACATGCCACAGACGATCAGTGCTATTGTTTCAAGCTTTATGAGATTTATTTTGATGAAACACAATATCTGTCGCACATAAAAAGCAGAGAGGGCACGCCTGTGCCTCTCGGGAGCCAGATTTGGCCCTGAGTGTGCAGAATAGAGGATTATGTACGTACAAACGTGGTCTGACTTGGAGACGGTGTGGCCAGCAGTACTGCTAGTCTTCACAACAACCTTTTTCATTTTATGGAAAACAGTGTCACTCAGTTCGCAATTACATCATTTTCTGAAATGTGGCCCATTATCACCTCATTAAATTAAAATTAGATGTAACCAGCACATGTCTTAGTACATTTATTGAATCTAATAAAGAAAAATAAGAGGCGGGCTGATCGTCCTATCTGACCTCTTTCCCTGTCCTACGGGTTTGTCTGAAACGAGAAAAAAACAAAAACCTTTTAAATGTATATTACAATTTTGCCATCAGTCTTTCTCTCTTAGCATAATACATCGGAACACTTACCTTCTTCAGATTTTTATAGGTTCTTCATTGTTTTTTGGCTTTTGTGTAATAACGACTAACAGTGTGTCATTTCTCAGTAGGTGTTTCTCCTCTCATGGGCGCGTAGATTGACTCTTCTACTCGCTGAACTGGACCCATCCTTCGTACTCGTCCTCCTTCCGTATCTTCCGCACCTGGTCCTTCATCTTCACTCTGATTATTACCATGCTGCTCCCAAATGCTCAGGTTAGTCAACGTGAGAGACGCCGGCGGCGTAGAATCAACTAGTTGTTTCGTTCCGTGCGCAGGTAGCAACGTCATCTACCTCGCCTCTGTCATATCTTCCAGATCTCTATTTCCTACAATGGAATGCACTACAGCTATACCACAGGTGACATATGGACACAGTTAACTAGCCAATCCTACCAGCAAATCTATCCCCATTTGTAGGATGTTTCCCCAGCTCCCATAACATATCTTCCATCCATTTTGTGATTGGATCAGGTTTAGACAGTCTCAGTCACAGAGACTATTTAAATTTTAGACCACTCTGTAGGTGCGTCACTGAGACTATGTAGAAGTTTTAGACTGCAGATGAGCTGGCAGACAAATTCATGTATTAAACATCATTTTGGCTGAGTTAATTCACATTGACATACCACTGGACATTCAGCAGCTTTACAATCTTCAGTGTCTGTCCAAATGCATATGTATCTCTGTTGTCCAATTTTTTGCTTTTATATCAAGTCACATGGAACATGAATTACTTCTTTCCACTTCCTGAGTTTCATTATACTGACAACTTGTTATTTGGAAAATCACTATCTTCTTTCCACCATTAACTTCCTCTAATTCTTCAGCTGGTTCAGTTACTTCATGGGACAGCCTGAAAACCAAGAAAGACACTACAAGACCCTCCAAGGAAAGTTCAAGCCAAAAGCCAAACAACGCTGGCATAACTCATTGTGAAACTGGCATTTGAGTCTCGAAGATGCTTCATCACCTCTGATTGTCTTAAAGAGCAAGACGACCAACAAAGATTCTAGGAGGCTTACCATGTTTCTGAGGAACTGGATCAACTTAAGTTGGTCCTATTCAGTCCACATTTTTCAGTCTTCAGGGACTTATTTTAGCATGACTAATTGGCATAATCTTCTCTGATCTTTTTTGACAGAATCTTAGTCATCAGAATGTTAACAAGGACTAGCATTGTTATTATTTTTTCGTATGTGTGTATGTTATATTATATTATATATTATTATTATTATTATTATTCTTATATTATTATTCTTATTATATTATTTTTATTTATTTATTTTTTCTTCTGTATCTGAATCTATTTTTCATGTGCTGGATGAGCTGCAGCGAGTAATTAATCACCCAACAACCTCCCAGTTACATCTCTGAGATGACGATGCAGATGGAAGCCTTCTATTCAAAGGTCCAGTTTTATGGGGTGATGAAGAAATCCATGAGCCTCCTAACTCTTGAATGGAGGTTAAATCACAATTGACTTGTTCATTTTATATTAATATGTGTATGATAAGTTATTTTATGAGTACCACTTGTCTTGTGCCTTTTCATTAAGCCATTGGGCGCATGTCCCAGCTGTGTTCCTGAGCCCTGCCCACTGCTCTCCCGGTCCATCCAGCACCATGCACCTAAGAAACTGGGCTTTAAGCAGCGAGGCTCTTTTCATGTCCCTTACGGTGAGATTTACAGACTTACGCAATATTTTACCACTCTATATTCCAGTTATTCCACCTTACATTTTATGTACGGTTGGTTACTTTGAGATACCCTTTATCATTTCACAAGGTCCAAAGGGGAAGTTGTTTATAAAAATTAGGTTGTACTGGGCTGCAGGTGTTTTAACTCTTAGAGGGAGTTTATGGTGTGTTTTGTCTTTTTGTATTCCCCTTATCTCGCATGTCTTGTTTTAAAGCAAAAAACTGCTGGGAAAGGAATTTTAAAAATGTTCAAGGACCTGAGAAACAGGACTAAAGGAAGTGTCCTTTTGGACAAGAAAACATAATGTTCATTAATAAGGGGAAAACCACAAAAGCATCGTTAGTGGAAGATGTTCTAGACAGCCCATTTTGAAGCATTGCTATAAACTACCTGGACAGGAGCTCCCCAAGGAGCCTTTTTCTCTGTAACCTCTGCGTTGTTGCACTGTTAATCCATGTTCATCACTTGCTGTCCTGGCTCTTGCAGTGGGGTACTCGCTCTAGTAGTTGACAGATCTGCACTTGGATGCCCATGGGAACTCCTAGGTGAATGTTCCAGAATAAATGGTGGATGCACTAGAATCTCCATCATAGGACATCATCAGTGGTGAGATGTTGAACTGACTTCCGTGGTCTTGTCGTGTTTTTTCGAAGGAGGAAACTTTGCCTCCTTGGACTTCTGGGACATTTGAGGAGTCTCTTCATGAGCTTTTTAGCAAAATGCTCCTGCGAGGCATACATAGATGAACATTAAAAAAGACAGTTACAGTCACCATCATACCCATCAACAAGCAATTAGTGACCAAATCTACTCACCCACTCACTGTTTGATGGACTGGCCTTTTATCATTGGATAGTCATCCACCCATTCGTTTTGCCATGGCATTCACTCAGTTTGGTGGGGTATCTGCATCCTCTGTGGCTCTTGCGGATAGAAACATCATCTTATCATAGTGTTTCTATGCGTCGGCCGACGAAGCTCCTGATAAGACGCTTTTGCTAGGTCCCTAGCCATTTCTGCTGCTCAAAGTAGGTGCGTCGCACCTGGTTCAAAGCTCACTGTCTTTGAAGCTATGTATTGTGGTTTTAAGACCGTCTGTGGTGACGTTCACGGAGACACGTCCACGGAGAGACTAGTCGGAACATTCTTCTCTGTGACCGCTTTAGCTACTGTTCTTGCTCATTTCGTGTGGTTGGAAATAACTTCCAATCCCCTTTTGAGTATAAGTCTATATTGAGTCGGATATTGAGCATTAGGCAGTTTACCTGGTCTTGGTTCTGACTCTGCCTTGGACATTCGTTTCCACAACTAAGTTTGACTGACTTATTCGATGGTGTTGTTGACATTCCCTTTAGTGCAGCTCCATCTAGTGGATGCATAAACACAACCCAGCCACTACTGTATCTTATTCTATGCGCCTTCTAATCGCCTATATCTGAACATAGTTTTTACAATAGGCCCTTCATTCGGTGCGCCTTATAATCCTTATAGTGCGGAAAATACGTTATGGACCGGATTTGAAGGTACTTAACATTTCAGGGTTTTACGACAGTTGCAGTCACATGAGACTATGGTCAAAAATTTTGACATCTTGTGGGGCCTCAGAGACTCTTGTAACAGTTATAGGACAGTCTGTGGGACGTTCATGGAGACTATCCCAGGATTTGGACTGTCTGTGGGACGTTCATAGCACTACGTCCAGGTTTTAGACATGTTGCACGAGTTCGAGTTACAGTAGGTCGTACAGTAAGGACTAGTCGTTTGACAGTTTTCAGGACCACTCAGGTTTTACGTAGTGGACATTCGGGACTAGTCAGATGACATCGCATACAGAGACACGCGGTTTATCGTCAACGCACTCGAGTTTGCATCGTGAGTGACAGTTTGTGGGGACGTCTACGGAGACTACTTCCCCCAGGTTTTAGACACTCTTTGGACGAGGAAACCCGTTTTCAACTTTGGGACGCATCATGACTGTCCAGGTTTTAGTACAGTGGTGTGGGAGTGTAATGGAGACACGTTCACATGGTTTTTTTTTAGACAGTCTGCGGTCACAGAGAGTACGTCGAAGTTTTAGACAGTCGACTGGGACGTCACCAGCGACTACGTCCAGGTTTTAGACCGTTCTGTTGGGGACTCTCACATGAGACTCATCATGGTTTAGACAGTCTGGGGACGTCACGAGGACTACGTCCATGTTTTAAGACACTTGTGGGGACGTCTGGCGAACTACTCCCGGTTTTAGACAGTCTGCGTCGAAAGCACCGAGACTATTCAAATCCAGGTTTAGACAGTCTTGGGATCACAGGACTACGCATCAGGTTTAGGACAGTTGTGTATCGTCGGAGGATGGTCAGTTTCAGAGCTTTACATAGGCCTCGTCCAGGTTTTATGGACAGTCTGCGGGGGACACCAGTAGCACTTGTTCAGGTTTTAGACAGTCTTTGGGACGCCGAGAGACGTCAGCGCTATTTTAGATCAAATTTACGTCTCTGGTTATCTTATTTTTACATTTAGCTGGGTTAAGACATACTTCGTTTAGATGATTTGTGGAACAATCAGCGACCTACGTCAGA
The DNA here is from genome assembly GCF_000972845.2 of Larimichthys crocea. Lineage (NCBI taxonomy): Eukaryota > Metazoa > Chordata > Actinopteri > Sciaenidae > Larimichthys > Larimichthys crocea. The sequence continues at coordinate 6,726 of NW_020858472.1, read as the reverse complement.
TTCTTAGCTCGATGTCGCAGCAGCAGAGACACGGCCAGTTGTGAGATTGTCTGCAAACGTCTGGAGGACTATGTCGACTTTTTTAGGCCCAAAAGTCTATGCCAGTAGACAGTGCGTGATACGAGATTACTCCACGTTTAGAAGGTGGACTACGGAGACCACGACCGGTTTTTAGTGCTCGGTCACAGAATAAACAGTTAATTGGATCATGTGACACATATTTGAATTCTCCGTCATTTCAATGTTTTAGACAGTCTGCCGAATCCCAAGGGACTTAACTGCAGGTGTTTGCTGTGGGTCGACATAGAGAAAAGGTAGTTTATACATAATTATACAAAAAAAAAATATTTCAATTGCTGCGCAGTATTGCGCAATGGATTGACTCATGTGTCAACAGGGGGGATGCAGGAGGGTAATGATTCCAAAAAACTACTGTTAAAAAAAATTGTGCAATCCATGTTTTTTGTGTGTGGAAAAACAGAATGTCCAAGGCAGATTCAGACCAGAGACCAGGGGTAAAATGCCTCTAATGCTGAATATCCATTTCAACGTATGTCATGGATTTCATTGAATTAAATAATGTTGAAAAAAAAAAGTATTGTTCTAGTGCATCATAGACTATACTCAAAGGATTGGATTGAAGTTATTCCAAAACCCACTACGAAATGATTGCAAAACAGTCAGTATCTAAAGCATTCGCAACACCATATTGCACTCAAGATTGGATTTTCCAGAAATCTTCTTAGTGCTAAGGAACCAATTCAGTAAATGATGTAATTCGAAAAACTGGTGAGACCTGTTTTCCATTAAATGAAAAAGTTGTTGTGAAGACTCAGCATTACTGCTGGCAAACAGGTTCCCATCCTTTTCCTGTCCTCATCCATGGCTTTCCTAAGTTTAGCCTTAATTGTACCATTCACTCTTTCACTAGTCCTGCTGATTGTGGTGATAAGAAAAATGATATTTAATACAGGACTGTCACACTTTGGATACACCTGGCCACATTGCAAATGGCACGGTACCTACAGAAAGTGATAAATTAAAACAGCTACTTACACCTTATGTATGATGGCAGAGCACCCATTGCCACCCTTCAAAAGAATGGGATTGCAGAATTGAGGACAGAGGTTAAGACCTTAAGTGCCTAAACTCTGTTGGTACCTGCGCTCTATTCACTTAATGATGCCTACATACTTGCTTCCCATGAACTCCACAGTTTCCTAAACTAACAACAGAAGACATGCACGAGTTAAACGTGATAAGCTCATTTGATTCTTGAGTCTATTGGATTCACTTGGTGTTCTCCGATGATCCCAGTATGACGTTTAAGGCTAGGAAACCAGGTGGCAGTAGGTTTGAATCATTTATTGCCTGGTGGGTACAATAAATCAAAATGTGGATGGGATAAATTACCTCTATTACAACCAGCAAACGTTTTTATTAAAACACTTGTGAGGTTTAGAGGCATCCCACAAACAATTAGCTAACACTAGTCTAATTGGCCTGGCAGAACAGTTTAGCTTTAGACATGCTTTTGGGCTGAAAAAGGAATGGGGTAAGATTTTTGGAAGAATCTATGCTGTAACCTTCATCCCCCCCCACAACAACAACCAAAGGCACTGGAAGGACTGACCCTCACTGTCAGATGAGCTGGCAGACAATTCAGGTATCACAGATCCCAATCACAAAATGGATGGAAGATTGTTTGGGAGGTGGAAACATCCTACTGATTATTTCTGTAGGAATTGCTATTACTGTCCTGGTCACCTGTGGAGCTGTTGCATTCCATGATGAGAGAATTGATACAGAGATGAATTACTACTGCCACTAACGAAAAAAACAATTGTTCTATCAGCCTGTCTCCACAGTTGATGAGTTTGGGAGGCATGAGATGAAGGACCAGGTGTCGGTAGCGTACGAAATGAGGACGAGTAGAAGAATGGGTCCAGTTCAGCGAGTAGAATGAAGTCATATACGCGCCATGAGGAGGAGAAGAAACACCTACTGGAATGACACACTGGTTTAGTCTTTGATACACGGCACAATGAAGAACCTTAGAAACTCTTGAACAGACAGTTATTAGTGTTCCGATGTAATGTATGCTTAGAGAGAAAGACTGATGGCACATTGTAATTACATAATGGTTTGTTTTTTTTCTCGTTGTCAAGGACAACACCCGATAGGCAGGGAAAGGTGGCGTGATTGAGGACGATCAGCCGCTCTTATTTTCTTTCATTATATTCATAAATGTTACTAATATCATTTGCTGTTAAATCTATATTTTTACATTTACTGAGTGATTAAGCATACTGATATGTTTTAACAAATTACTAACACACATTCATTAGCCGGCTGGGGCAGCAGGGCCGTGTGGAGACTTTTCCTGCCTGGAAGTACAGTATGAAAACACTAAGCATGTTCACGAAATGCCAGACAGGTTTTTGCTCTCACAATATTCATACATTATTGCATCAATATTTAAACACGGATTAATTTTAATTCTTGTTAAATTATATTTTGTACCTGTTTAAAATAGTACAAACAGGGGGAAATGTTATAAAAATTATGATCTATTACTGGGGTGGAGATTTCTTAACTCATCCAGATCCGTGTGTGTCTGTCCTGTTCTTTTTGGCTGGCGGAGGGTTCAGTGAGTTAGAGGACGGTTACCGCACCACCGAACAGTCAGTTAGCCAGATAGTTAGCAGTCACCTGTTCGCCGGTGCGGTACAGCCACAGGTACGCTTAGTTAGCCGTCCCGGTAGTTCCCGAGCAGCCGCCGGGAGGATGGGTTGTCCTGTCCCGAAGGAGGCATAGCCCCAAACTGAAGCCCCCGGTACACCCAACCAACCGCTCACGTTTCAAACCCAGATTTTCCCCGCTCAGCGACACACCCGCTGAGCAAACCAACAAAACTCTGGTCCTTGGGCAGCTCCATAGTCCGAAACGTGAAGTTAGCGAACCGGGGGCCATAGTTCATGGCATCCCGGGGGCCAGAGCGACGAACATCGAGTCTTTTTTGAACCCTGCTGGCTAAAGATAAGCGTAACTACAGTAATATTGTTATTCACGTCTGGCGGTAATGGACATCCCGGTTCCGCACATCGGAGGTCACTAAAATTAATGTTTCATCGGTGTGTGAAATACGCCAAAAACGGATGTCGGACTCCGTAGTTTCTCTGGTCCCCTCCCCCACTGTGACCAGTGATGGGACCTGTTTTTAGCCGCATGTCTCATTTCACCGCTGGCGTTGAGGTTGGTGCCAGCAAACGATGTGGGCTCATTAGACAATTGGGACACCTTTCTGGGGGAAAACCTGGTCTGCTTGGGGAGCGACGGCATCCCATCCCCACTTTGCCATGAGCAGCTTCTCATATCTTAAAATATGGCCCACCGTTATTAGCTGACCCACAATCATGTCGAACAACCCAGCTTGAGACCAGGAAGCAGAGCTGCAGTCTTACACGCTTCTCTTCGCCTCCCTTAGAGCAGTTGCCCCACCCCAGTCCTTAGTATAAAGACTGTGTCTGTCCCCGTCCCCCCTACATTATATTTTAAGATAAAACAAACAGAAGAGGAGTTCATCATAAAAAACTTAAATACAAATTAAATCAAACATCTCCAAACAGTCCCAAAATAAGAGAATTATTAAATGGTGGACTCTTTGAATATCAGGTCTTTTGTCATTCTAAAGCAGCTGTCTTAGTCAATGTAATTAACTATCTGCCTATGATATTGATTTGTTGTGCCTCACTGGAAAACCCTGGCTGCAGGAGGATGAATAAGTTAGCTTAAATTGATCCACTCTTCCGAGTCATATAAATCCTCATTGGTTCCCTCGAAAGTACTGGTCGAGTGTGGTGGAGTTGGCGGCCTTATTGACTCAAGTCTATTAATAAATCCCAAACCCTCAAACACTAATTTATAATTCTTTGCAAGTCTGTCTTAGCCTACTCACCCACCCGGAAAACTTTGCAGCCAATTTTATTTGTTACAGTATATCGAGCTCCAGTCCTTATTTCTGATTTTTATCTGAATTTGCAGAATTTGATCAGGCTGATCCTTAAAACAGATAAAGTAATTATTGTAGGTGCTTTTAAATTCATGTGGACACCCCCAATGATATTGTTTAGTACTGCGTTTCTCTCTCTCTTCGATCACTTGGCTTTAGTCAAAGTGTAAATAAAACCGACTCATTGTCTGAAAACCCACACTCTTGATCTTGTTTCTTTCATCTGGCATTGAAATTGATTAATATAATAGTCTTCCCCCGAATCCTCTTCTGTCTGACATTTTTAATAAACCTTTGCGTTCATACTTACCCCGGACTATACGCCTTTGTGTAGAAGCTTCACAGCAGATGTTTATCTGATCGTGCTTTAGCCAAAATTTAAGTAAGTGATTCTTCAGGCATTGAATCCAAATGCCATGGTCTAACTGTAACCGAGGACTTGTCTACTCCTTAGCCACCCACAAATCGCCCATCTGGTTGTAGTATTACAGGACTCATTCCGGGACAACTCTAGACTCTATTGCACCTCTGAAAAAGAAAGATAAATTTAAAACAAAGAAGGCTAGCACCATTGTAAGCCAGCAGACTCTAAATTAAAGCAAGAGGCACGAAATCTTGAACGCACATGGCGTGCCACTAAAATGGAAGAAATTTCTCTAGCCTGGCAAGATATCTCAAAACATACAGGAAGGCTCTCCGTAATGCCGCAGCAGCCTATTACTCCTCTTAATTGAGGAGAATACGAACAACCACGGTTTCTCTTTCCGCACTGTAGGCCCAGGGCTAACAGAGAATCACAGCTCTACTGACCATCTATTCCTTAGGGTCTAAGTAGCAATGAACTTTCATGAGTCTTTACTGATAAGGATTATAATATTAGAGCCAAATCCCATCACCTCTGCCCTCACCAGGCATTGATCTGCATTTTATTCTGATACAGCAAGTTTGGAAACAACAGCTGTAAACCTGATTGTTACTTAGACTGTTTTCCCCCCATCGACCTTCATCACTAACTTTAATCATTTCTGCAGCTAAGCCGTCATCCTGTCTCTTAGACTCCATTCCCCACCAGAGTTGCTCAAGGAAGTTTTTACCTGTAGTTAGTAATTGTTTTGGATATGATTAATTCTTTCTTTATTATCCGGCTAGTACCACCGCCTTAAGGTAAGCGTTGTAATTAAACCTCTTCTTAAAAAGCCCACTCTAGACCCAGAGGTCTTAGCCAACTAAGGACCGATTATCAAACCTTCCCTTTCTGTCTTAAGATCTTGGAAAGCTGTAGCTAATCAGCTGTGTGACTTTCTCCATACAATAGTCTCTTTGAGGATTTCAGTCAGTATTTGTAGAGTGCAATCAAGCACAGAGCCCCGCATTAGGTCAAAGAGTTACAAATGACCTCCTAATGGCATCAGTAAACAGGACTTCATCTCTGTACTTGTCCTGTTGAATCTTATGCTGCATTTGAACCATTGACCATCAAATTCTTTTAAGAGGACTGGAACATCGAATGGATCGAAAGGAACCGCCCTAAGCTGTTAAAATCGTCCTTGTTAGATCGATATCAGTTTTTTCACGCAATGATGAATCCTCCATGCCGACCCACGGTTGTCATGGAGTCCACAAGGTTCTGTACTTGACCACTTCTATTTAGTTTATATTATGCTTCCTTTAGGGAAACATTATTAGGAATCACTCTATCAAATTTTTCATTGTTATGCTGACGGGGACACCCAATCTATTTATCGATCGAAGTCCTGTGACCACTCAGTTAACTAAACTCCAAGCATGCCCTTAAGGAGTATAAAAAAAGTGGATGACCTACAATTTTTTGATGTTAAATTCAGACGCAAAACTGAAGTTCTTTGTAATTGGACCCAAACCACCTCAGAAGGATAACTCTCTTTCTAGCGACCTTTAGTTTACTTTAGATGGGATCACCCTGGCCTCAGCTCCACTGTAAAGAATCTTGGAGTTGTTTTTGAATCAGGCTTTGTCCTTTAACGGTCCACATAAAACCAAAGTTTCGAGGAGCGCATTCTGTCCATCTTCGTAACATCACTAAAATCAGCCGCCTTGTCTTCAGGCGGGACGGATTGCAGGAAGAAAAACTCGTCCACGCATTTGTTACTTCATAGGCTGGACTATTTGTAACTCTTTGTTATCAGGCTGCTCAACGTCTCTTAGAGACTTTGCCGTTACTTCAGACTGCTGCTGCACGTGTTCTGACATGAACCCAATATCAGCGATCAATCTCTCCCCTTTTGGCTTCCGTTGCATTGGTCCCTTATTTACATCTCGCCTCGCCTTCCCCTTCCCTCTCCTCCATTCCCCCGTCTTAACTGGTCACGGCAACCAATTGCGGAATCTAAAAGAGGCTCATTCCTCCCTTAACTACCCCTCTCGAGACCATGCGCTTCAGGGAGCTGTGTTCATGTGGTCATTGAGATAGTTTCAACAGGGGGAGATGGGAGCCAGAGCTTCGCTATCAGGTTCCTCATTCTGTGGAAAAACAAAAAAACTACACTTTCTGGGTATCGGGCGGGCAGGGGACATGTACGTCGAACACCTTTAAGAAAGACTTAAGACTTTCCTTTTTGATAAAGCCTATAGTATATGGGGTGGGGGACTCAGGTAATCCCTTAGTGGTAGCGGAGGCCGATAGGATTACACTGCCGGGGGACCCCCACGAGGGTTTATGCCTAGCCCAGGGCATC
>NW_020858471.1:0-573 GCF_000972845.2 Larimichthys crocea | reverse complement strand
TTACAAAGATTTTCAATTGGTGTGAACGCTTGTTTTTGAGATCACTAACAAGTTCCCATGACCTTTCAGCTCTTAAATAGTGAATAGTGAAGCAGTATTTCTGTTCTGACATAAACAGCTAATTATGTCCACTGCAGCACACTGACCATACATGATCAAACCATATTTGATCTAGTTTTGTTGCACCTTATGTCCAATCTACCCTCATTTCCAGTCTGCTAAAAATGCAAGATGAATAAACAAAAGGGAGGGAAAGACGACACCAGGCATCACCTGTCCTCAGAGTGGAGATTTACTGACATTGACAGGGGTAATGAATAGAGCACCCTGGGGGATTTCAAAAGCTAGCTGAATCTTTGGAGTAAGCAGACTCGGAGGACTTGTGCAAACTTGGAAGTTTGTACATATTGCGCATGAGTCTTTTGTAGACTTGTCCCCTGGGGTGTCCAGTAGGGGGATACAGCTGCAATATAGGGCTGTCAGGGGCTGAGGGAAAGCCAGATGTACATATACAAACCTTCATTATGAGCTCTGACACATCATACTTCCTATTTATGTTTTACTTTACCTAAG
>NW_020858470.1:0-840 GCF_000972845.2 Larimichthys crocea | reverse complement strand
AAATGAATAAGCAAAATTTGTGGGGGTTTTTATGTTGGGAGCTAGCTACCTTGCTAAGATTCCTAAGCTAACTAACAGCATGTAGATTAACTAATATAATGCCTTTATGAAGCAGGTTTATTATATAAGATTTAATATACTTGTAAAAGTCATGTGCTTAGCTTCGCTATCATGTGCTCAGGCAGTTGAACAGCCTGCAGTCTAAAACACTAGAGATGATCTTGAAGTGATAAGAAAATTAGGTAAATTGCCCATCAAGTTAGCTGGCTTGCTAAGCTGACTCAACCAACTCAAGCTTAATTGAACTTACCTTGTCTTTGGATTTCTGGAAAGATTTCTGCTAGTTTAAATTAGCGTAAAAATTCACTTTGCGAGTTGAAATCCATCTGAATGCACAGTGCTTGATATTTTGATGTTCAGTTTTTAATGCAGATAACACATTACAAATGAGACATCAAAACAGACATGCAACTTTTCTCAAGCTTTCAGAATAATGAAAATAAAAATATACTATAATAAGTATACTATGTCATTATGTGAATACACATATCAGCTCAGGCCTGCGGCCTAAAATTGCTGCAGATCATGTGAAGTGATGACTTTTCAAAACATCAGCTGAAGTGCTAAGCTAGCTAGCTCAAACAGGTGGAGCTTAATTGATCTTACCTTGTCTTTGTTAATTTCTTCTTCATTAAAACTGGGAATTCTATAACTCAGTTCTGAAAATCCACAAGTAAAATTAACGCAAAAAATCAGTCCGCAAGGTGAAATCTATGTGACTGCACAGCGCTTAAAATTTTGATCTTTGGTGTTTGGTACAGATGACAGATTACAATGCTG
>NW_020858469.1:0-2108 GCF_000972845.2 Larimichthys crocea | reverse complement strand
AGTCATCGGTCAAACTTATGAGATCTTTTAGGTTTGTATTTGAGGTCTCTGTCCAAAGAAGAGTGACAAACCAACAAGTACAACTTTACGCTATCGTGAGCCAATAGCTCATGGGTTAGAAGCTTTTTCCTTGAGCTTCAAATGGACAGTCATGGGTTCAAACCTTGTGATGTCTTTGACTCTTTTGAGGTGTCTGTCCAAAAGAAGGGTTGGAAACTGCAAGAAGACACAATGGTAGATATGTAAGACCAATGGTATTGGTTAGAACACTAGTTTGAGATTCTGACGTATGAGAGGTTCAAACCTATGAGAGATCTGTATTTTAGTCTGTTGGTCTCTCGTTCATAGCTCCGATTTGCCGAGAACGCTGACAGGGGATTGGATTTGGATCCTAAACGACGAGTGGCCACTACAGCTGATCAACTATGTGAACCCTATCGCTCAGTTGGTACAGCGCGCCTGTAAGCGGTGTGCAGTTGTGGGTTTGGCATCTGCTGAGATGACGACTTTTGAGGGTCGCGCACACGGCAGCGTGTACGCGCGAGACAAAAAACATTCTCCATTGTTGTTGGGCGATAGCTCACATGGTATTAGAGTCGCTTTAAGTCGCCGCGGTTGTGCGTTCGATCTTCTGATGTGCCAGTTGGTTTTGTAAGGCTGCGTGCAAAGGAAGCGTTAAACTTCGAGAAAAAAATCTCTCCTGTGTGGGTGCTCGCGAGATTGTTAGAGCGCAGTGGAGCTTCTGACGTCGTGGGTTCGAATCGGATTCGAACACGCTCAGCCGGGGCAAAGCAGCCGGCCTCACTACTGAGCTATCCCGTGAGCTCACTAGAATCTTCACCTGGAGCGCTCTTACACTTCTCCCCTTTTGGGTGTTGGCCTTCAAAAACGACGCACTTTTTTTTTTTTCATAAGATCGACCCCCGGACTTCAGACGGGTTCCACAAGCGGCCGCTATAAACTCTGCGCTATCGGCCCACACAGGAGGAGATTGTTTTTTTTTGGCAGTTTACACTCTTCCTTGTACGCAGGACTTCAAAACCCTAACTGCACCTCATTAAGATTCGAATCACAATCTCTCGGGGCTTAGAGCGGCGCTTCTTCCCAATGTGAGCTACGGCCACACAAGGGAGATGTTTTTTTCACAGCTTATCCTTCTTCCTTTGGACGCTCCAGACCTCAAAAAGTCAGTGTCATCTCATAAGATCAAACCCACAACTTCACGCTTACAGGCGGCTGCTCTACCAAACTGAGCTATAGGTTCACATAGTTAATATCTTAGTTTCCACTCTTCCGTTTGGATTCCCATCCAATATTCCCCTCGTAGAACTTCAGTCTTCAAAATATTTCTTGAAGCTTGACACAGAGATCTGAAAATCTAGATCTCCATGAGGTTGAAACCCCATGACCGTAAGAAATAAAAACTAGTTGTTCTAAACCCAATGAGCCCTTGTCTACATTATTACCCCTTGTTTCTTTGGCAGTTTACACCCTTCTGGACAGACACCTCAAAAGAGTCCAAGACATCACAGGGTTTGAACCCCATGACTTTGAGCGCAATGGAGCGTTCTAACCCAAGGAGCTCAGAGCTAGGGCTCACATTAGCTAAAGGTTAGGTCCTTGTGGTTTTCACTGTCGTCGTGTGAAGAGACCTCAAAGCACCATCGCTCATGAGATTGGGAACCCATGATTCAGAACCCTGCAAACTCTCTGCTACCCCCCCTCTCTACGCTCTCCTCCGCCTATCGGTTCAGGGGCACCCTACTCGCCTGTGCCTGGTCCGCCGAACTTGGACCTCCTCCTAAATACTCTACTATGTGTGGGTTTCCCTCTTTCTTTTGGACACAGACCTCAAAATACATAGCTTTCATAAGGATTGAACCCACAACCTCAGAACTTCCAATCAGTCTTCTATCACACTGTGCTATTTGATCTTGGAGGTTGCACTTCCTTTTTTTAGAGTGTTTGATGCTTTTCTATGGACAAGCAACTTCATAAAAAGTGAGAATTAACCCACAATTTCAATACTTCTTTGATTTGCAACAATGCTTAGAACCTTCCTCTTATTGTTGGCTTTAAAAATTCACAACTCAGGATTGAACCTACAA
>NW_020858468.1:0-2490 GCF_000972845.2 Larimichthys crocea | reverse complement strand
GTTGAATCTCGTCTCTTTGTCTCTTCAAGTTGTTTTTTCATTTCTTCAACCTGCTTCTCGACTTTGTTTTTCCTTTCTGTTAGTCTTTTAATCACGCTCTCTGTTTCCTGCAGTATTTCCACTGTGCTCTGGAAAGATTTCTCACATTCTGTCTTTTTGTTGACAAGTTCCTGTTTGACCTCTAATAGCTTGTTCATTTTGTCATCTTTGTCCCAAAGGAAACCATACTTTACATTCTCAAGTTCCTTCTCACTCTTCTTCATCATTTTCTCCACCCCCTCTATCTGTGATTTCAGTTCGTCTCTGGAGTTTTCCAGTTCTTTCTTCTTTTCCTCCAGTACTGAAATCAAATATCTGATGTCGTTCTGTTCTTCCTCTTTCTCCTTTAACTTTTCCTCTTTCTGATCCTCCATTTTCTTTGGTTCTTCTACAAGCTCGTCTGTTTCAGCTGTTCCATCTCCAGTTTCATTGTCATGGTGCATCTTGTTATCTGTACACAAACAGAGGAAGAGAACTGTTGAATTAAAGGTTCAAACCTGTTGTATTTAAGCAGTCCTGCATTTGTATAGAAAAATGACCTGAACCTTAATAAACAGAATCTTAAAACGTAAACAGAACAACTTTATGTGAATGCCGGTTCAAAATGGTTGACCCTTAGATAAAACTCTACATGGTGGCCCGATGTCATTTGTGACCTTTTTATTTGTTTTGCCATGGCATGGCATTCCAGTTATTTTGAAGAGAGTGCTTTGGACTTTTCTTGTAAGTTTAATGTCTACATGTGGGCGGCTGTGGCTCAGGGGTAAAGTGGGTCATCTACTAATCAGATGATCGGTCGTTTGATCTCGGGCTCCTGCAGTCTGCATGTCACAGTGTTTTTTGGCAAGATACTGAACCCCAAAATGCTCCCTGTAAGTTGCTTTGGATAAAAGCGTCAGCGAAATGACTAACATGGATAGTCATGACATGGATTCCTATCTAAAGAGAACCTCAGACAAAAGTTGAAATGTATAACTTACTCCTTTTGTTGTTTCTTAGTTTACACCAAACAACGAAAGCTACAGAACAAAGCAGGAAGCCAACAACAGACAAGACCATGGAGATACGAACAGCAGAAGAGGACGGGGCTGTGAATACATCCTCTGAAATGACAAACAAAAGAAAAAAATGACATTTAAATAAAAGTAGATTTTCGCTGATAAAAGGTGAGTGAGCAAAAAGAAAAAAAAAACACCTAGAATTTGGATTTCAGTCTCTCTGGTCTGGTTGATGTTCTTCTGTTGGACTCTACAGGTGAAGCTGTTGCTGTATCTCTTCTCCACAGTCAATCTTCTGCTGACAGTATAGAGGTCATCAGGACCTCTGACTGTCTCTGTAGGTCCAGCAGAGAGGAGGTTTCCCTCAGCGTCCAGCCAGAACACCTCAGGCTCTGGATACCAGCCTTTAGACTCACACTGTAGAACCAATCCAGTACTGGATCGGTCAATGCCTACTATAGCAGGTGAGGATACAACACCTGATGAGAAGGGAAAGTGGAATTCAATTAAAAACTGAAGCGATAATTTATTGTTTCTTTACAACTTCATATCCACTTTTTAGCAAAGTGTCACTGTTCTCATAGTAGAGTAATAATTTTCTGAAAATATAATCTTAGCTTAATGACTTAATAAAAATCTGTACATTTACTGATTACCTTTTTGGGGACCCCCAATCCAATTTTCTTTTTATTGAAATATTTCAATGTGTACCAAAATGGTTTATTGACACAGGCAGACTAGGATCTCTATGAAGTCAATGCTACATTTCTGTCTCTCCCTCAATAAAAGACTGGGCTAATGCTGTTTAGTGTGGGTGTTTACAACTATAAGAATATAAAGCACAATGTAGAAAACAATTGCTGTGATGAATTTAGGCAAAATTATGTTCATGCAACTTACCAACAACAAGCTCAACAAAAGCGTCTCTATTATAATCTGGAAAGAAACATCTGTATTTTCCTGCATCAGAGAGTTTCACGTTGGACAGTCTCAGTGAAGTGTCTCCATGCTTTAGCTTGTTGATGAACATTGATGTTCTTCCCTCATACATCAGGTTTTGGCCATCCAGCAGGTCCTCGCCGCCACGTCTCACATGGACAAATCTGGGGGTCAAATCAGGTCTCGTCCACTCCACGGCCATTGAAACAGCTTCCTTGGCAGGATTCAGGTGACACGGCAAAATTATGTCATCACCGGCAATTGTAGCTATTGGCTCAGGTGAACCAACAACCTTAAACTGACCTGGGAAGAAATGTATTATTTTATTTTATAGATCTGTTGCAGGGACAAATTAGAAAATAAAATATTCAATATAAAGTTTGATTAAAAATTCTTAGTTTCTTTCCGACAGTGTCGTGTGTGTGTTGGAGGGTTCATGTGTGTGTTACCTTCAGAGCGTCGTGTTAGCAGAAGCAAACCAACAGTGCAATAGAAAACCACAACGCTGCTGCTG
>NW_020858467.1:0-556 GCF_000972845.2 Larimichthys crocea | reverse complement strand
TTTGACTGAATGTAGTCATGGTAACAGTTTGTAACTTATGACTTTATACTGTACTGTCTACTACTGTCTTTCCTGTCTGTGTGCTCTCTGTATCACAGTTTTGCTGTCACGGTCATGCAGTGATTGGCTGCACTATGCTGTGATACAACAACTGGAGAAAACAACAGAGATGAACCCTGAGTGAGAACAGTTCTCCTGTGAAAGACCTGCTGTGTTCACGTTCAGTCAAACTAAGACTATACTTTCAGGGATCATTTCTATAGTTTCTAACTGGAGAAATGTGTTTCTAAAGTGTTTGGTCTCGCCAACCATGATGATGAGTTGTGATATTTCTTTCTGAGCGTGAAGCGGACAGAGAGTAATGATTCGTTTCATATGTTCTCTGTCATTGATGATTGTTCTTTACTTCTTTGTGGAGTATTGAGGAAGGGAATATGATCAGAGTGGTTTGTGATCTTGTACTAAAGACATAAAGTCTTGGATATTAAGAGTACCTATGTACTTGTTAGCACTGAATGCTCAAGAACCTGCTTTTGTTGGATGACTACAGTTTAGT
>NW_020858466.1:0-675 GCF_000972845.2 Larimichthys crocea | reverse complement strand
GGAGATGACAGTGGTGATGAGGATAAATCTGTGCTGTGAAATGAGAGCATCACAAGTGCAGGGACACGTGTTAAAGAGGGTTAGAAAGGTTTGTTTGGACTACAATAAACAGTTATTTCATTAAGTCTTATTTATTAATTACATGTTGCCTTTTTTTTAACTCTATAGAAAACATCTGTCTCAGTATTTTTCATGACATTGTTGCAACAGGACAAATGTCTGATAATGATGTCTGAGGTCTTCTGTCTACTTGTTGAAGTAGAAATATTTCTTTGGTTTCTGTTGATTTCAATGTGTTTCCACAAATAATGTCTGATTGTTGATATCAATGTCTTTATTTTGATTTATGTGAGACATTTTATATAAGAAAAACTGAATGAACAACACCTTTTTATAAATAATGTATTTTTATGTTTTCAAACCTGAACACATCTGATTGGATCATAAATGGATTTTTATCAACATCATTTATTCTTTATTCAGTTTGAGGCACTGCAGTTTGTCAGAGATCAGCTGTGCTTCTCTGGCCTCAGCTCTGAAGTCCAACCCCTCCCATCTGACACTGCTGCACCTGGGCTACAACAACCTGCAGGATTCAGGAGTGAAGCTGCTGTGTGATTTTCTGCAGAGTCCACACTGCAGACTGAAGTCTCTGAGGTCAGTTCACTGACTCTC
>NW_020858465.1:0-857 GCF_000972845.2 Larimichthys crocea | reverse complement strand
AAACTTAAAAATATAACAATATAAACATATATGCATGGTATGTTTTAAAAGGCTAGTAGCAGATGGGAAAAAACTGTTCTTTGTCGTGAGGTTCTGGTCCTAATGGACCGCAGCCTCCTGCCAGAGGGGAGTGTCTCAATGAGTTTGTGTCCGGGGTGGGAGCGATCAGCCACAAACTTTCCTGCACGTCTCAGGGTCCTGGAGGTGTACAGATCCTGGAGAGACGGAAGATTGCAGCTAATGTTCAGCTCCCACTTGAGGACCTGGGAGATGATAGTTCCCAGGAAGTGGAAGGTCAACCCATCTCAACCCATCTCTGATGGTGACGAGTCTGCCTACAGGTTCCCACCTGTAGATGAGTTCGGTGAGGGTGGTGTCGTCCACGAACTTCAGGAGTTTGACAGATGGGTGACTGGAGGTGCAGCTGTTCGTGTACAGGGAGAAGAGCAGAGGAGAAAGAACGCAGCCCTGGGGGATCCAGTGCTGATGAACTGTCAGTCAGAGAGATGTTTTCCCAGCTTCACACGCTTCAGACAGGAAGTCTGTGATCCACCTGCAGGTGGAGTCAGGCAGGCTCAGCTGGGAGAGCTTCTCCTGAGTCTGAGCCAGGATGATGGTGTTGAAGGCAGAGCTGAAATCCACAAGCAGGATCCTGGTGTAGGTTCCTGCAGAGTCCAGGTGCTGGAGGATGTAGTGAAGGGCCAAGTTCACTGCATCGTCTACAGACTTGTTGGCTCTGTAGGTGAACTGCAGGGGGTCCAGGAAGGGGTCGGTGATGTCTTTCAGGTGTGACAGAACAAGGCGCTCAAAGGACTTCATAACCACAGAGGTCAGGGTGACGGGTCTGAAGTCCTGTG
>NW_020858464.1:0-10008 GCF_000972845.2 Larimichthys crocea | reverse complement strand
TGCCATTAACAGACTATGACTTTTTTACAGTATTTTTCACCATAACTATACTATGACTATTTTTTATTGATTTTTTTGTTCCTTACTTGTACTATGTCACTTTTTTATACTGATTTTTTGTCATATTATACTATGACTTTATTTTCCTGAATTTTTGCCATTGGCTATTACTATGACTTTTTTAAACTGATTTTTTGCCATATGACTATTACTATGACTTTTTTGCTGATTTCTTAGTTGACATATGATACTAGAATTTGACCTGTTTTGTTTTGTTGTTTTTTCTTTTTTTTTTTATAGTATACTGACTTCTTTGCCATGACTATACTATTACTTTTTTTATAGTATACGACCATTTTTTGTTTGTGCCATACTTATACTATGACTTTTTTATTATAGTATAAGGACCTTTTTTGCCATACTTATACTATGACTTTTATATAGTGTACTGACTTTTTATTGCCCTAACTATACTATGATTTTTTTAGTGATACTGAACCTTTTTTGCCATACTATACTGAGGACTTTTTTAACAGATTTTTTTACCATACTATACTATGACTTTTTTATGAGTTTTTTGCCATACTGTACTATGACTTTGATACTGATTTTTGTCAGATTATACTATGATTTTTTTCCGCTATTTGTGCCATGGCTATTACTATGACTTTGTAACTGATTTTTTGCTAGATACTATACCTATGACTTTTTTGCTGTTTCTTTTGCCATATTAATACATGACTTTTTTGTATATAGTATACTGAAGCTTTTTTGCCATACTATTACTATGACTTTTTTGCTGATTTTTTTTGCCCTACTGATCTATGACTTTTTTGCTGATTTTTTTGCCATATTATACTTATGACTTTTTATATAGTTAATACTGAGATCTTTTTTGCCATACTATACTATGACTTTTTATAATCGTGTACTGACGTTTTTTGCATACTTACTATGATTTTTTTAAATAAAAGTTATAGCTGACTTTTTTTGCCATACTGTACTCTGACCTTGTTTACTGATGGTTTGCCATTTATACTATTGACTTTTTTTCCTGAATTTTTGCCATATTTTACTATGACTTTTTTCTGACTTTTTGCCATGCTATACTATTGACTTTTTAACTGATTTTTTGCCATACTATACTATGCACTTTGTTTTACAGATTTTTTTGCCATAATATACTATGTTTTTTTTCATACGTCATCATTGGCTAAAAAAAAAGTCAGTAAAAATTATATAAACGTCAGTATAAACTATCTAGAAAAGTCAAGCCCATGCTAAAACAAACTTTATATACGCCATCGAATGGCAAAAAAAAGTCATAGATGTGGTTATACTAGGACTTTTTTATCAGTATTAAACGTACTTTTACGTAGCATACTATGGACTTTGTTCCTGAATTTTTGCCTGCTATACTAGTGACGGTTATAATGATCTTTTTGCCCATACTAACTATGAACTATTTTTTACAGATTTCTTGCCAATGGCTATACTATGACTTTTTTAATTGGATTTTTTTGCTCCCTAAACTAAACTATGGACTTTTTTGCTGATTTTTTGGCCCTACTATTTGACTATTGACTTTTTTGCTGATTTTATTTTGCCATATTATACTATGACTTTTTTATATGATATACTGAGCTTTTTTTGCCCTACTATTACTATGACTTTTTTATATAATGGCAAAAACAAATCAATTTAAAAAAAGGCATATTGTATAGTATGGCAAAAAAATCTAGTTAAAAAGTCATAGTATAGCTCATTGGCAAAAAAAAATCTTGCCAAAAAAGTCTCATAGTTAGTTATGGAAAAAAAAAAAAAGCAAAAAAAAAGCAGTAAAAAAGTCATATAATAGCATGGCAAAAATTCAGGAAAAAAAGTCATAGTATAATATGGCAATCAAAAAACAAACAAAAATAGCGTTACTAGCCAAAAAACAGTAAAATAAAAGTCATAGTTCAGTATTGGCAAAAATCTGCTACAAAGACACAGGCACAATATAGTTGCAAAAAAGTTATAATTCATTTACGATTATAGTATTACCAAAAATGTGCAACAAAAAGATCCATGATTAACGTAATGGCAACAAATCTGCAAACAAAGTCATAGTACTAGTATGGCAAAAAAAAGCTAGTAAAAAAAGTCATAGTCGTATCTATCCTATTAGGTATTGGGCAAAAAAATCAGTTTAAAAAAAGTCATAGTTTTATAGCCCATGGCAAAAAATTCAGCCGAAATAAAGGTCATAGTGTAATGAAATGGCACAAAAAAAATCAAACAAAAGTAAACAAAAAAAATAGTCTATAAACGTCAAGTCTAGTATGGCACAAACAGTCAAGTTTAAAAAATGTCGTAGTTATAGCATGGCAAAACCAAAAGGGTCAGTATAAACTATAAAAAAGCATTAGTTTAATATGGCAAATAACAAGTCAGTATAACTGTAAAAAGTCCGATATAACACACTATGACTTTTTGTGCCATGCTATGCTATGTTTTGTTAGCATGCTATGACTTTTATAGATAGTTATATACTGACTTTATTATATTTATACTGACTTTTGTGCCCATACTATACTCTGATTTTTTCAGTCATGCTATGCTATGACTTTTTTGCCATAGATACTACTGAAAAAAACTACTCGTAAAAAAATCATAGCTATAGTATGCAACAAAAATCAATAACAAAGTCTAGTATTAGTATATGTATGGTCAAAAATCTGTAAAAAAGTCAAGTATTGTTGGCCAAACAAACAGTAAAAAAGTACATAGCATAGTTATAGCAAAAAGAAATCAGCAAAAAAAAGTCAGTTCTTTTTCTTTATAAAGCATGGCAAAAAAAATACAGCCAAAAAAAGTCACCAGGTAACATGATAGGTAGGGCAAAACCATCAAAAATCATAGTTTTATAGTTGCAAAAATAAATGGCAAAAAAAAACGTTAAAAAAAGTCATAGTATAGTATGGCAAAAAAAAACAGTAAAAAAGTTCATTACATAGTAGCTGGCAGCAAAAAAACTCAGCAAAAAAAAGATCATACGTATAACTGGCAAAAAAAATCAGCAAAAAGGTATAGCTTGTAAGGTGGGCAAAAAAAAAATCAATAACAAGATGTCATATGCATCGTATGCAAAAAAAAACAGTAAAAAAAGTCATAGTATTAGTAGTGTGCATATCAAAAAAAAAAAGGTCAGTCCTATAGAAATAGAAAAAAGTCATAAAAGTCGTATACTGTAAAAAAAAAAAAAAAGATCATGTATAATATGGGCAAAAAAAAGAGCAGTCATACTTTATTTAAAATCATAGTATAAGTATTTGGCAAAAAAACAGGCAAAAAAGTCAGTAAAGCACTATAAAAAAAGTCATAGTTAGTTTTATGAGTATTTTGGCAAAAAAAAGCTCAGTATACTCAATATAAAAAAGTCATGAGTTAATAATATGGCAAAAAGTCGTATACTATAAAAAAAAGGTTTTCATAGTTAGAATAATATGGCAAACAAGTGTCAGTAACTATAAAAAAAGTCATGAGTATATGTATGGCAAAAAAAGTCATGTATACTATATGAAAAAAGTCTGAGTACGATATGGAAAAAAGTCAGTTATACTAGTTTAGTTACTTAGTTTGGATGTTTGAGTTTTTTGTGGCGGAGTTGGATCCCACGTACCCATGTCCTTTTGGACCACATGTGTCCACTGCTCACTGCTCCTCTGTCCCCCTAGTCTTCTACGGTCCAGTGGGTTACCATCCTGCCACTTAGGTTCCCTTAGATCCAGAGTTGTGAATTCAAACCCCACTCAGAGCAAGAGGAGGAGAGAGTAAGGGGGGGAAAAAAGCTCAGTATACTATATAAAAAAGTCATAGTATAATATGGCAAAAAAGTCAGTATACTATAAAAAAGTCATAGTATAATATGGCAAAAAAGGTCAGTATACTATAAAAAAAAAGTCATAGTATAGTATGGCAAAAAAGTCAGTATACTATATGAAAAAAGTCTGAGTATAGTATGGCAAAAAGTCAGTATACTAGTTTGTTACTTAGTTACTTAGTTTGATGTTTGAGTTTTTGTGAGCTGAGGTTGGATCCCACGTCTCCATGTCCTTTTGGACCACATGGTCCACTGCTCACTGCTCCTCGTGTCCTCCTACGTCTTCACTGGTCCAGTGGGTTACCATCCTGCCACTTAGGTCCTTTTAGATCCAGAGGTTGTGAATTCAAACCCCGCTCAGAGCAGAGGAGGAGAGAGTAGAGGGGGGGTGGGAGGATAGGAGGAGGAGAGAGTAGTTTTCACTGGAGGGCTGAGAAGAGTGTTTGAAGTCCAAAAGAAAGAGTGAAAACCACCAAAAAACTATACTATAAAACTATAAACTATACTAACACCTATGTGATCCAATAGCTCATTGGGTTAGAGTGCTAGTTTGAGGTTCTAAAGTCATGGGTTCAAATCTTATGAGATGTGTGGATTTTGAGGTCTCTGTCCAAAAGAAAGCGTGAAAACCACAAAGACATTACCTTAAGCTATGTGAGCCAATAGCTCCTTGAGTGAGAGCGCTCCTTTGAGCTTCTGAAGTCATGGGTTCAAACCCTGTGACATTTTGGACTCTTTTGAGGTGTCTGTCCAAAAGAAGGAGTGAAAACTGCCAAGAACCGATGGTGATCTACCTGAACCAATAGCTCATTGGGTTACAATGCTCCTTTGAGCTTCAGAAGTCATGGCTTCAAATCTTCATGACTTACCAACCATTCTCCTGTGTGGGCCTGATTAGCGCAGACTGTTTGACGCCGCCTGTAAGCGTTTGACGCGTGGGTTCGAATCTTACGCGGTTGCACTGGCTTTTGAGGGCTGCGTCCAAAAGGACGAGTGTCAACTGCGAGAAAAAACATCTTCTCCTGCGTGGCCGATAGCGCAGACTCGTTGAGGCCGCCTGTAGCGTTGAAGCGTGGGGTTCGAATCTTACGCGGTGCACTGGCTTTTGAGGGCTGCGTCCAAAAGGAAGAGTGTAAACTGCGAGAAAAAAACATCTCTCCTTGTGGGCCGATTTAGCGCAGAGGTTTCAGCGCCGCCTGTAACGCTGAATGGACGTCGTGCGGTTCGAATCTTACGCGGTGCACTGGCTTTTGAGGGCTGCGTCAAAAGGAAGGTGTAAATCTGCGAGAAAAAACATCTTGCCTGTGGGCCGATAGCGCAGACGGTTCAGCGCGCTGTAAGCGCTGAAGCGTGGGTTCGATCTTATGCGGTGCATGGCTTTTGAGGGCTGCGTCCAAAGGAGAGTGTAAAACTGCGAGAAAAAACATCTTCTCCTGTGTGGGCCGATAGCGCAGACTCGTTGAGCGCCGCCTGTAAGCGTTGAAGTCGTGGGTTCGAATCTTACGCTGTGCACTGGCTTTTGAGGGCTGCGTCCAAAAGGAAGAGTGTAAACTGCGAGAAAAAACATCTTCTCCTGTGTGGGCCGATAGCGCAGATTGGTTCAGCGCCCCTTGGAGCTTCTGAAGTCGTAGGTTCGAATCTTATGAGGTGCAGTTTTGAAGGCCAACACCAAAAGTTTAGACTTAAGAGCGCTCACGGTGAAGGTCTGTTCGTAGCTCACTGGATAGCTCAGTACTTAATGCTGCTGACTTTGCCCCGGCTGATGCGTGTTCGAATCCAGGTGGAGAGTTACAGCCTCGGATACATGGGTGCGTTGGAACATCATCTGGCTAACCTCGAAACAGCGTTAGTCCAGAGTTCAATAGATGCGATCGGAAACTGAAATCATACGCTACAGATTCACGAGGTACAATAAATGTGCTACGGCAAGGGGGAGCCAGGACGACAGGTCTGAGGGGGGGTGATTATATTATCCCCCATATTATATCTTTGGGTACCAAGCCCCAACATACGAGTAAATGAATATGAGTGTGATTGTTAGTCAGGCAAGGTCTGTTAGTTGAATAGATGCGATTGGAAACTGAAATCATATGCTACAGCTTCACGAGGTGCAATAAATACGGCGAGGTTGACTGTCAGGTCTTTCGGGGGACGTGAGTTAAATCATCCCCCAAATTAGATATTTGGGCCCCAATAAATATGATATGATAGGGAAGAGAGTGTAAGAGTAAAGTACCAAGTCGTGATGATCGGTAGTGGATAGGATAGGGTGATGATCGGTAGTGGATAGGATAGTCAGAAGGATAGGATAGGGTGATGATCGGTAGTGGATAGGATAGTCAGAAGGATAGGATAGGGTTCACGATAGGATAGGGTGATGATCGGTAGTGGATAGGGTTCACGATAGGATAGTCGATAGGATAGGGTGATGATCGGTAGTGGATAGGATAGTCAGAAGGATAGGATAGGGTTACACTCAAATGATGGGACAAGCAAACATTTTATTTTTTTCCCCTTAACTCATTGTGTACACAAAATGTGCGAGTAAATGAATAAAGAACTAAAAATAATAGCGCAAAACTGGGATCATCACATCCCTGTACACTATAATGAACAGTGCGAGTAAATGTCCCATCATTTGGGCGTAACTCTATCCTATCCATCACCGATCATCACCCTATCCTATCCATCTGACTATCCTATCATCACCCTATCCTATCCAATCCATCTGACGAGTCCGATCCACTACCCGATCATCACCCTATCCTATCCCTATCTGACTATCCGATCCACTCCGATCTCACCCTATCCCACTACCGATCATCACCTATCCTATCCATCTGAATCCTAATCCACTACCGACCATCACCCTATCCTATCCATCTGACTATCCTATCCACTACCGATCATCACCCTATCTATCCACTACGCATCACCCGCACACCTATCCTATCCACTACCGATCATCACCTTCATCACTACCGATCAATCACCTATCCTATCACTGACTATCCTATCCATCGACATCATTCATCGACCACTACGATCATACGTTACTCATCCATCTGCTTCCTCGTCACTTTCCCTACACTCCTCCCTGACAAACCTATCAGTATCATATTTTGGGGCCCAAATATCTAATTTGGGGGATGATTTAACTCACGTCCCCCGAAAGACTGACAGTCAACCTCGCGTATTTATGTGTACCTCGTGAGCTGTAGCATATGATTTCAGTTTCCAATCGCATCTATCAACTCTGGACTAACACTGTTTAGATTAGTACCCATGAGTCGCATCCTGTAAGCTACTAACGACTACAATCACACTCATATTCAATTACTCGTATGTTGGGGCTTGGTACCCAAAGATATAATATGGGGGATAATATAATCACCCCCCCTCAGACCTGTCGTCCTGGCTCCCCCTTGCCGTAGCACATTTATTGTACCTCGTGAATCTGTAGCGTATGATTTCAGTTTCCGATCGCATCTATTGAACTCTGGACTAACGCTGTTTCGAGGTTAGCCAGATGATGTTCCAACGCACCCATGTATCCGAGGCTGTAACCTCACCTGGATTCGAACACGCATCAGCCGGGGCAAAGTCAGCAGCATTAAGTACTGAGCTATCCAGTGAGCTACGAACAGACCTTCACCGTGAGCGCTCTTAAGTCTAAACTTTTGGTGTTGGCCTTCAAAACTGCACCTCATAAGATTCGAACCTACGACTTCAGAAGCTCCAAGGGGCGCTCTAACAATCTGCGCTATCGGCCCACATAGGCAGAGATGTTTTTTCTCGCAGTTTACACTCTTCCTTTTGGACGCAGCCCTCAAAAGCCAGTGCACCGCGTAAGATTCGAACCCACGACTTCAGACGCTTACAGGCGGCGCATCCGAGTCTGCGCTAATCGGCCCACACAGGAGAAGATGTTTTTTCTCGCAGTTTACACTCTTCCTTTTGGACGCAGCCCTCAAATCCAGTGCACCGCTAAGATTCGAACCCACGACTTCAGCGCTTACAGACGGCGCTGAACCGGATCTGCGCTATCGGCCCACAAGCAGAGATGTTTTTTTTCTCGCAGTTTAACACTCTTCCTTTTGGACGCAGCCCTCAAAAGCCGTGCACCGCGTTAAGATTCGAACCCACGACTTCACGCTTACAGGCGGCGGAACGTCTGCGCTATCGGCCCACACAGGCAGAGATGTTTTTTCTTCGCAGTTTACACTCTTCCTTTTGGACGCAGCCCTCAAAAGCCAGTGCAACCGCGTAAGTTCGAACCCACGCTTCAACGCTTACACGGCAGCTCAACTCTGCGCTATCGGCCCACCAGGAGAAGATGTTTTTTTCCGGCAGTTTACACTCTTCCTTTTGGACGCAGCCCTCAAAAGCCAGTGCACCGTGTAAGATTCGAACAACGACTTTCAACACGCTTACAGGCGCGCTCAAGCCAAGCTGCGCTATAGGCCCACACAGGAGAAGATGTTTTTAAGTGATCTAACGATTTGAAACCCATGGACTTCAGAAGCTCAACTAGTACTCGTAGACCACAATGAGCTATTGGCCATCACGTACGCTGACGATCAGTTTCTTGGCAGTTTACACTGCTTTCTTTTGGAACAGACAACACTCAAAAGAGTCCAAATGTCACAGGTTGGAAGCCATGACTTCAGAAGCTCAAACTAGACTCTAACCAATGAGCTATTGGGCTCACGTAGCTCACGATCGGTTCTTGGCAGTTTACAACTGTTTCTTTTGGACAACACCTCAAAAGAGTCCAAGATCACAGGGTTTGAAGCCATGACTGCTGCAAAGCTCCAAGGAGCTATCACCCAATGAGCTATGGTAGGCTAGATCACATCGGTCTTGGTATTCTGTGATTTGCACTCGCTTCTTTTGGACGAGAACCCTCAAGATCCACACAGGTCATAGGTATTTGAACCCATGACTTCGTAGAAGGCATCAAGCAGCACTCTAACAATGAGCTATTGGCTCACATAGCGTAAGGTAATGTCTTTTGTGGGTTTTCACGCTTTCTTTTGGTCAGAGACCGCAAAATCCACAATCTCATAAGATTTGACCCATGACTTGAGAACCTCAAGCTAGCACTCTAACCAATGAGCTAGTGGAAATCACATAGGTGTGTAGTATAGGTTATAGTTTTATGTATCAGTTTTTTGGTGGGTTTTCACTCTTCTTTTAGCGACTTCAAACACTCGGTGTCAGACCTCCAGTGAAAACTACGCGCTCCGCCCTGCTGCTTCGAGGGGGGTTATGAATCACACCTCTGTATCTAAAAAGGCCCTAGAGTGGCAGACAGGGTAACCCCACGGGACCGTGGAAGATGTAGGACTCCAAGAGGCGCAGTGCGCCGTGGACCATGTGGTCCCCAACAGGACTGGAGACGTGGGATCCAACCTCAGCTCACAAAAACTCAAACATCAAACTAAGTAACGAAGTAACAAACTAGTTACTGACTTTTTGCCATACTATACTAAACTTTTTTTCATATAGGAATACGGCGTTTTGCCATACTATAGTATAATTTTTTAAATAGAAAGTATACTGACTTATTTTTGCTGACTAGTTATACATGAATTTTAAAATATATGTATACTGACCTTTTGCCTAGTATAAAAAACTATACTTGACTTTTTTATACAGTATACTGACCTCTGTTTTTGCCATGCTATACTATGGCTTTTTTTATCATAGTGTAACTGACTTTTTTGACAATACTATAGTATGACTTTTTGGTAATATGGTAATACAGACTGTTTTTTTACGATACTGTAACTATGACTTTTTGGCCAATACTATACTATGACGTTTCTGCCATACTATACTATGGTTTTTTTGCCATACTATACTCCTGACTTGTTTGTCCAGGCCATACGAGCGACTTTTTTTTACATAGTATAGCTGACTTTTTTCCCATATTATACAGACTTTTAAATATAGTAATAACTGACCTTTTTTTTGGGCATACTATACTATGACGTTTCTGCCATACCATACAATGACTGTTGCCAAGACCATACTCGGAACTTTTTTTTTAAACAGTCTTAACTACTTTTTTGCCATACTATCTATGGCTTTTTTAAAATAGTTGTACTGACTTTTTTTGAACATACTTAACTATACTT
>NW_020858463.1:0-1138 GCF_000972845.2 Larimichthys crocea | reverse complement strand
TGCCACCAAGGAGCTTTTTGACTACATCAGCGACCTCAGCCCCAGAGATGGGCGAGACCGTCACGGAGTCCCCAGACTCTGCCTCCTCAAAGGAAGACGTGCTGGTGGGATTAAGGGGGGCTGCGAAGTATTCCCTACACCGACCCAAGACGTCCCCAGCAAAGGTCAGCAGCACCCCGTCGGGGGCTGCCGCCGCAACAGGCACCGACCACCTTACGGCCACAGCTCCGGTCAGCCGCCTCGACAATAGAGGAATCGAACAAGGTCCACTCGGACTCAATGTCCCCCGCCTCCCCTGGGACGTGAGTGAAGCTCTCTCGGAGGTGGGAGTTGAAACTCCGTCTGACAGGAGATTCAGCCAGACATTCCCAGCAAACCTGCACAGAACGTTTGGGCCTGCCAGGTCTGACCGCCATCCTCCCCCACCATCGGAGCCAACTCACCACCAGGTGGTGATCAGTTGACAGCTCCGCCCCTCTCTTCACCCGAGTGTCCAAAACATGTGGCCGCAAGTCCGACGATACGACCACAAAGTCCGTCATCGAACTGCGACCGAGAGTGTCCTGGTGCCAGGTGCACATGTGGACACCCTTATGGTTGAACATGGTGTCTGTTATGGACAGTCCATCACGAGCACAGAAGTCCAATAACAGAGCACCGCTCGTGTTCAGATCAGGGGGGCCGTTCCTCCCAATCACGCCCCTCCAGGTCTCACTGTCGCTGCCCACGTGAGCATTGAAATCCCACCAGGAGGACAAGGGAGTCCCCAGAGGGGGCGCTCTCCAGCACGCCCTCCAAAGACTCCAGAAATGGTGGGTGCTCTGAGCTGCCATTCGGTGCATAGGCACAGACGACAGTCAGGACCCGTCCCCCCACCCGAAGGCGAAGGGAGGCTACCCTCTCGTCCACCGGGGTGAACCCCAACGTACAGGCGACGAGCCGGGGGGAAACAAGCATTCCCACCCCCTGCTCTGCGCCTCTCGCCAGGGGCAACTCCAGAGTGGTAGAGCGTCCAGCCCCTCTCAAGGAAAGTGGTTCCGGAACCCACGCTGTGCGTCGAGGCGAGCCCGACTATATCTAGCCGGTACCTCTCAACCTCGTGCACCAGCTCAGACTCCTTCCCCGCCAGAGAGGTGAC
>NW_020858462.1:0-676 GCF_000972845.2 Larimichthys crocea | reverse complement strand
ACCATGGGGCTAACTGAGCTAACCACGGAGCTAGTTGATGTCTGCAGGTTGATCTGAAGTTTGTTGATCAGTAAACTTTTTAATTATTGATCCTGATTATTGGATCTTCATCTGTTTGTGATGCAGCTACACCTGAGGCTGAACACCACCATGTTTCTACACCTGCTACACTTAGCTAACGTTATGTTCAGCTCTCCACCCGAGGCGGCTCAGGATGGAAGTAAGGGTCTGTATCCCACAATCCCTCTGTGAAGGGAGGGCGGGCGGAGGCTTGGAGGAAATCATTACAGCGTCGATGCTGGAGGCTGAGCGCGGCATGCGGGTGGAGGCGAGGCCGTTGGGCGGAGGGGAAACGCTCTGCGTGTGTTTTCGTGGATCAGACTTGGTTTCTGTGTTTCATTATTGACGACTCCAAATATCCAAAGTCCCCGAACTGCTCCTCCAACCGGCCTCCACCCGAGGACTGAACGCTCCCTCCTCCTCCACCTCATCTTTATTTCATGAGTTTGTTCTGCATTTACTTCAGCTGTTAGTAGATTTTAACAGCAGGCCGGGTCAGCACCAGAACCAGAACTTTTTGCTCCTAGTTCCTACTCCACAGTTGGTGCTTACACCACCGACTAACTGACTCAGCCCCGGGAGCCAAATCCGGCAAGAAAACCAGCTCAGTATGCTG
>NW_020858461.1:0-619 GCF_000972845.2 Larimichthys crocea | reverse complement strand
AAGGGGGGTGTATGTTCTCATGTGTCGTCCCTCCTACAGCTAAGAGAGAGGGAGCTTATTTATGAATATACCCCCACGGGATAATTCACATACAACCGGTGATAGCGAGTAATAATAACAGCGGTGATGATAATAACGTCTGGCCGGCCTGTGAGCTCTGTGAGCGGCGTGCGAGAGAGAGCAAAACACGGCGGGATGCTGCGGGGATGGAGCAAGCTAGCTTACCACACACAGGCACACAAACAAGCGGTGGTTTATGCCTCATTCACAGCCGGCTGGCGTGCTTACCTTATCGGACGGCACCTCCAGGGGTGACGGGGTGGATGCAGGGGGGCTGGCAGACAGCGGCGGTGCTCGGTGTATTGACCCAGTATTATTAAAGAGCAGAACACACCACTCCGCCTGCCGCCCGCCGCCGCCGCCGCTGTCAGCACCAAACCGACCACAATGAATTAAAGTCTGGATTCAAGCGCACACCGCGGGCACCGCACGGTCCGGAGCTAACCTAAACACCAGCTACAATTAATGTCCAATGTATTGTGATGATTAAAACATAATAATAAGGAATCTGCGTGCACACGCCCGTGAGCGGTGGGCATTCATAAATAACATTCACTGT
>NW_020858460.1:16202-16845 GCF_000972845.2 Larimichthys crocea | reverse complement strand
GCCAGCGGTTCCTCACCGTAGTGAGAAGCTTGGCAAAGTCGATGGCAGCCTCATCGACAGTCCTGCTGGCGGTCAGGTTGTTGCTGGGGGCCAGCAGACAAACTGCCTCAGGGATCCGAGGAAGCACAGCATGTTGCACCTCGTTCCGCAGCTGAGAGGCAGAGGCCCCCGGGGTCAACATGAAGCCAAAGGAAAGGCATCCCTCTGGCATGTCAACCAAACCATCTACAAGGGCACGTAGATGGGAGTCTCCGACAATCAGAACAAACTGCAAAAACAAAGATAATTTCTTTAGCATTTCTTAATCATTAATCCCTCTCATGATCAACAATTTCCTCATAAACTGGAAAATAATAATACCTTGTTGGTCATTGCCATGTTCTGGCTGAATGGCGGTAACAGGTTTGCCTGTTTAGAAAAAGACAAAACAGAGTAAGGTAAAAATTTATGAAGGAGTCCAAAAATATATTATTTATGTTATATATATTTTCACAAATATATACTACAAATAAATACAGAGGATGAATTAATCAATAAGTGTATTTATCTTTGAAGGATAAAACAGGGAAATACTCACGTCCAGCAAGGGTGGCACGCGCATCATCCGGTCCCCACAGCAGTCTGGCTGGCAGCGACCATCCAA
>NW_020858460.1:0-16192 GCF_000972845.2 Larimichthys crocea | reverse complement strand
GAGGTCTGCATCCTGTACGGACTGCCTTAAACAGTAGACTGCCACTGCTGGAGAAGGTCAATTTCCAAATACGTGGACTCTCATACGGTATTCGATGATGTCTTTGTTTGGGTCATTGTCCCGAAACCACAAAAATCTCAAAAAATTGCGGTCCTCTTCTCTCACCAGGAAACAATGGTACATCTGTTGGATGTCTGCTGTTATGGCCACTGCTTCCTTACGAAATCTGATGAGCACCCCGAGAAGGGTGTTGTTGAGGTCAGGTCCGGTTAAAAGCACATCGTTAAGTGACACTCCGCTGTGCTGAGCGCTGGAGTCGAACACTACACGGATGCTTCCAGGTTTTCTTGGATGATACACGCCAAAGAACGGTAAGTACCATCGCTCCTCATTTTCCTTAAGTGGGTGTGCCACTTCGGCATGATTGTTCTGGAAAACCTTTTCCATAAAGGCGAAAAAGTGCTCCTTCATCACTGGCTTTCTTTCTAGACTACGTCTCAGTGATGAAAGTCGATTGAGAGCCTGGGCCTTGTTGTCTGGCAAGC
The DNA here is from genome assembly GCF_000972845.2 of Larimichthys crocea. NCBI lineage: Eukaryota > Metazoa > Chordata > Actinopteri > Sciaenidae > Larimichthys > Larimichthys crocea. The sequence goes on along the minus strand of NW_020858460.1, from coordinate 15,647 downwards.
GACGCCTTGGCGACTTGAACGGCAGCGGAGCTACCCAGCTGTTGCTCACCTCTTTCGTTAAACCTCGTTCCATTATTTGCATGAATGAGATGTCGTCAATGGATGGGGCCATTTTGTTGTCATCCTTTGTCTGCTGAAACACTGTGGACCCTAGCTGCTCAGCTCTTTTATTGCAGGTAGGTTTCTCTGCAGAACACACCTTACGATGATTGGGACATTGGAACTGGCTGTATCTTTCTTTCACATGGAACACATTTGGACAGGGCTCGAAGATGGAGAGGTGTTCCCCTCCTGTTGTTCTGGTATAGTATGTGTTCACTGTGGTGGGCTTGTGAGTGCCCCCCAAGCACACATTGCCAACTATCACCCACCCCAGGTCAAGCTTCTGGGCATAGGGAGCATCACGAGGGCCGTTCACCTGCTTACGCACCTTGTGGACTGAAATGATGTCTCGACCAAGGAGAAGCATGATGGGAGCATTTGGGTCAAGCTCTGGAATATGGTGAGCCACTGATTTCAGGTGAGGGTGATTGAATGCAGCACTGGGTGTCGGAATCTCAGATCTGTTATCAGGGATGTCGTTGCATTCTAAGAGGCTTGGTAAAGGAAGACTGACTTTTCCATCCATGGTTTCGATTTGATAACCTAGAGCTCTTCTCCCCGTTTTCTCTGTTACTCCAGAGCAGGTCCGGAGAGAATAAGTAGAAGTAGGACTTTGAACGTTGAAAGCTTCGAAGAACTCAGAACGAGCTAGAGATTTATTGCTGTGCTCGTCGATGATTGCGTAGACTTTCAAAGATTTATCTCGATGGCCAGCAGGATAGACTGTGACGAGGCAGATCTTAGAGCACTCTGATTTTGACCACAGACTTCTGTGCAACTGGTTGTGACTTCTGAAGCTGGGGGAGAGTCTTGCTCCCCGCCATGCTCTGCAGAGAGGCCTGGCCCTTTGGTCCACGGTGCTGGTCCAGGGTGGAGAGCAGAGATGTGATTCTCACTACCACACTCATGGCATGTTGTGTATGCCTCACAGTACTTGGCTATGTGTTGTGTAGAAGTACAACATTTGTAGCAAATCCTGTTTTCCTTCAGGAATGCTTTACGTTCCTCTAACGGTTTCTCACGGAAAGCCCGGCACTTTTGGAGTGGATGAGGCTTTTTATGGATGGGACACAGTCTTTCAGACTTGTCAGTTCTTATCTCATGTTTGTCTGTAGCAAGGGGAGCTTTATGACGAACATCCGTTTTGTGGACTGAGATTTCTTTCTGTCTACTTGGTCTCCAAGGAGTCTTGACTGTTTAGGAATAGCATCGCTTGTGTGGTAAACCTAAAGCTTGGATCATTTCTTATTGTAGCTTGTTCTCTAATGAAGTCAACAAAAACTTCAAAGGGAGGGAAGGAGATATACCTTAGTTTGTAGCTGGATCCGAGAGAAAGCCACTTCTCTTGTAGGCTAAAGGGCAACTTTGGACGAGAGTTTATTCCTCGTGCTGTGTCTAGGTAAGGAGGCCTGGGAGGTCCCGTCTGCCTTTGCTGCCTCTAGTTCCATGAGGAGATCGCTTAACTCGTGGAGTTTTGCATACTCTCTATTGGAGATTCTTGGAAAGCCATTGATGCGTTGGAAAAGTGCATCCTCAATCACTTCCGGGGCTCCATAACATGCATCTAATCTATCCCATATCACAGAGAGTCCTCTACCTGGAAGGTTCACGTGGACGGCCCTGATCCGTTTAGCATGCTCAGCCGAATCTTTTCCCAGCCACTTGACTAACAGGTCCATTTCTTCGCTGGCTGTCAAGTCTAGTCCTCCGAGTGCATTCTTAAAGGACCGTTTCCAAGCTCTGTAGCTTTGTGGTTGGTCATTAAATTGGGTCAAGCCTGTGGTGACGAGCTCACGGCGAGCGAAATATCGGACGAGGTCGGTCATGATAGGTTGGTCGTGGTGGGGATATAGAGATGCATGGCTGGGCATGGTAGAAAAGGGAGGACTGTGATTAGTGAACCTTGGTTCATTTGAACAATGATAATCTTGCCTATTTATTGAGTAGAGATTCTCTTTTGGAGTGTGCTGTGGTTGCTGAGCTGTTAGCATTTGGTTTGGCGTTGTAGAGAAAGGGTTAATGTCCACTCGGCTATGCTCTTCTTTCATGTGGGGGGTTCGGATAGGGAGTGCTGAAGCTGGTTCCGTGTGTGACTGTCTGATCTCATCCTGAGAAGGTAGATGCAGTGGTGGTGCGAATTGTCTTTTGTTTTGCTCTTTGGCCTGTTCAGCAACATATTCTTTGGTCCGCTCTGTAGGATCAAGGGGAGCTGCATGTTGTAGGTCGAGGTGAGATTTGGAACTGCTTCGGTCACTGCAGTCCGCAGCTGCCTCTAAGACTTCTGCTTCAGCCACGGCTGCGGCTGTTTCTTGCTCTAATGATAGCATATCCATCGTTGCCTCTAATTGTGCTTTTTCTACCTTTAGGGCCATCTCTTTCTTTGCAAAGCTCAGGCGTGCCCTGGCTGCCTCTGCTTTCGCCCGAGCCATGGCAGCAGCAGCCCCGGTGGAGGAAGCTTTTGATCTTTTTGAAGAACATGATGCAGAGGATTTAGTACGGAGTGTGCCTTCTTTGCTTGCCATTGTCTGTGTCCAGCGTATGTTGTGTTATCTTCTGCGTTGAAGACGTCGTTTCACTGTGCCGCCCTCAATATATGTGCTGAATATATCTTGGCATTACGTTAAACGCCTTCTTCTCATCACAACTTGAGACGGTCATCAGTTTATCCACAGTTTATGACTGAAAAACGGGTGAAACTGAGAAACCCAACCATAGCATCTTCAGAATAAGTTGCTACTGTACACCTCTTGTAACATACCTGTAAACGTATTTTATCATGAATTAAATCACTCACTTTAAACTCTTTTTAACTCACTTCATGTTTTACATCTGTACGTATATTTATTGTTTTTAAACTATTACTCTAATAACCATAACTTCTTATTTTTAAACATGTTATCAATTCTTTTATTATAGTAGAACTTCTGACCTACTGACTATACCACATAGCACACTGTTAACTGAAATCGTCGCGGACTAAAGCTTGCTTACCCTTTTACCTCATGGAAATTAAACGCGAATCAGCATTTTCCTCAAAACTTCGAAACAACCTTTGTAGTGGACACAAATAATGAACTCATAAAGATACAACGTACATAAACATAAATATATTACAAACGATAATACATACCGACGATGCCTCATATAGCATAGGATGTAACAATTCATTTGCTCATGTTAACAAGCTAGCATGCAGCGCTGTCTCCGGTTGCCTCCTGCAGAACTCTAACACCATGGCACCTAACGCTCCCCTGAGTCTCTCGAAGGAGACCACTGCCCACTAGTGGCAGTATTATGAACCTACTCCTAGAAACATCGAACCAAACCTATAGTTCCCAGAAACCATCTATTATTATCTTCAAACATTCTATAGCATTTTTTGCATAATACGATTAATAATAAATTGTTCTGGTACTATAGGTTTGTTCGATAGTTCTAGGAGTAGGTTCATAATACTGCCACTAGTGGGCAGTGGCTCCTTCTAGAGGACTCAGGAGGTAGCGTTAGGTTAGCCATGTGTTTAGATCTGCAGGAGGGCAACCCGGAGAACGCGCTGCATGCTATCTGTTAACATGAGCAAATGATTGTTTACCTCCTATGGCTATATGGCATTTCGGTATGTATTATCGTTGTAATCTTTATGTTATGTATCTTTGTATCTTTATGAGTTCATTATTTGTCACTACAAAGGTTGTTTGCGAAGTTTGAGGAGAAATGCTGATTCTCAGTTAATTTCCATGAGGTAAAATGGCTATCAAGCTAGTCGCTACTGATTTTCATTTAACATGTGCTATGTTATAGTCAGTAGTCAGAAGTTCATACTATATAAAGATTGATAACATGTTTAAAAAATAAGAAAAGTTATGGTTAATTAGAGTAATAGTTTAAAAAACAATAAAATATACAGTACAGATGTAAACATGAGTTGAGTTTAACAAGAGGTTTAAAAGTGAGTGATTTAATTCATGATAAAATACGTTTACAGCGTATGTACAAGAGGTGTACAGTAGCAACTTATCTGAATATGCTATGTTTGTGTGTTCTCAGTTTCACCCTTTTTCAAGTCAATAAACCTGTGGATAAACTGATGACCGTCTTCAGAGTTTTGATGAGAAGAAGGCGTTTAACGTAATGCCAAGATATATTCAGCGCACATATATTGAGGGCGGCAAGTGAAAACGACGTCTTCAACGCAGAAGATAACACACATCGTGGACCACAGACAATGGCAAGCAAAGAAGGCACACTCCGTACTAAATCCTCTGCATCATGTTCTTCAAAAAGATCCAAAAGCTTCCTCCACCCGGGCTGCTGCTGCCATGGCTCGGGCGAACAGCAGAGGCAGCAGGGCCACGCCTGAGCTTTGCAAACGAAAGAGTGGCCCTAAAGGTTAGAAAACGCACAATTGAGAGGCAACGATGGTTTGCTATCATTAGAGCAAGAAACAGCCGCAGCCGTGGCTGAAGCAGAAGTCTTAGAGGCAGCCGCGGACTGCAGTGACCGAAGCAGTTCCAAAATCTCACCTCGACCTACAACATGCAGCTCCCCTCATCCTACAGAGCGGACCAAAGAATATGTTGCTGAACAGGCCAAAGAGCAAAACAAAAAGACATTCGCACCACCACTGCATCTACCTTCTCAGGATGAGATCAGACGTCCACACCGGAACCAGCTTCAGCACTCCTATCGAACCCCCCACATGAATAGAAGAGCATAGCCGAGTGGACATTAACCCTTTCTCTACAACGCCAAACCCAATGCTAACAGCTCAGCAAACCACAGCACACTCCAAAGAGAATATCTACTCAATAAAATATTATCAAGATTATCATTGTTCAATGAACCAAGGTTCACTAATCAAGTCCCCTTTTTACCATGCCCAGCCATGCATCTCTTATCCCCCACCACGACCAACCTATCATGACTGACCTCGTCCGATATTTCGCTCGCCGTGAGCTCGTCACCACAGGCTTGACCCAATTATATGACCAACCACAAAGTCTACAGAGCTTGGAAACGGTCCTTTAAGAATGCACTCGGAGGAACTGACTTGACAGCCAGCGAAGAAATGGACCTGTTAGTCAATGTGGCTGGGAAAAGATTCGGCTGAGCATGCTAAACCGGATCCAGGGCCGTCCACGTAGAACCTTCCAGGTAGAGGACTCTCTGTGATATGGGATAGATTAGATGCATGTTATGGAGCCCCGGAAGTGATTGAGGATGCACTTTTCCAACGCATCAATGGCTTTCCAAAAATCTCCAATAGAGAGTATGCAAAACTCCACGAGTTAAGCGATCTCCTCATGGAACTAGAGGCAGCAAAGGCAGACGGAGACCTCCCAGGCCTCCATTACCTAGACACAGCACGAGGAATAAATCCTCTAGTCCAAAAGTTGCCCTTTAGCCTACAAGAGAAGTGGCTTTCTCTCGGATCCAGCTACAAATAAGGCATAATATCTCCTTCCCTCCCTTTGAAGTTTTTTGTTGACTTCATTAGAGAACAAGCTACAAAGAGAAATGATCCAAGCTTAGGTTTACCACACAAGCTGATGCTATTCCTAAGCAGTCAGACTGCTTGGAGACCAAGTAGACAGAAAGAAATCTCAGTCCACAAACGGATGTGCGTCCATAAAGCTCCCCTTGCTACAGACACAACATGAGATAAGAACTGACAAGTTGAAAGGCTGGTCCCATCCATAAAAAGCCTCATCCACTCCAAAAGTGCCGGGCTTTCCGTGAGAAACCGTTAGAGGAACGTAAAGCATTCCTGAAGGAAAACAGGATTTGCTACACAATGTTGTACTTCTACACAACCATAGCCAAGTACTGTGAGGCATAACACAACTGCCATGAGTGTGGTAGTGAGATCACATTTCTTGCTCCCCCTGGACCAGCACCGTGGACCAAAGGGCCAGACCTCTCTGCAGAGCATGGCGTGGAGCAAGACTCTCCCCAGCTTCAGAGTCACAACCCGTTGCACAGAAGTCTGTGGTCAAAATCAGAGTGAAGATCATGCTCTAAGATCGCCTCGTCACAGTCTATCCTGCTGGCCCATCGAGATAAATCTTTGAAAGTCTACGCAATCATCGACGAGCACAGCAATACAATCTCTGCTCGTTTCTGAGTTCTTCGAAGCTTCAACGTTCAAAGTTCCTACTTCTACTTATTCTCTCGGACTGCCTGTGAGTAACAGAGAAAAACAGGGGAAGAGCTCTAGTTATTCAATCGAACACCATGGATGGAAAAGTCCAGTCTTCTTTACCAAAGCCTCTTAGAATTGCACGACATCCCTGATAACAGTTGATGATTCCGACCACCCGTGCTGCATTCAATCACCCTCACCTGAAATCAGTGGCTCACCATTATCCAGAGCTTGACCAAATGCTCCCTCATGCTTCTCCTGTTCGAGACATCATTTCAGTCCACAAGGTGTCGTAAGCAGGTGAACGGCCTCGTGATGCTCCCTATGCCAGAACGCTTACTGGGGTGGGTGATCGTTGGCAATGTTGCTTGGGTGCACTCACCAAGCCCACCACAGTGACAATACATACTCTACAGAACACAGGAGGGGAACACCTCTCCATCTTCGAGCCCTGTCCAATGTGTTTCCATGTGAACGACGATACAGCCAGTTCCATGTCCCATATCATAGTAGGTGTTTTCTGCAGAAGCACCTACCTGCAATAAAGCAGCTGAGCAGCTAGGGTCCACATGTTCGCAGGGACAAAGGATGAACAACAACATGGCTCCACCATTGACGACCTTCATTCATGCAATATAATGGAACGGGTTTAAGAAAGGGTAGAGCAACAGCCTGGGTAGTCCGCTGCCGTTCAGTCGCCAAGCGCGCTTGCCAGACAACAAGGCCCAGGCTCTCAATCGACTTTCTCATGAGACGTAGTCTAGAAAGAAAAGCCAGTGATTGAAGGAGCACTTTTCGCCTTTATGAAAAGGTTTTCCCGAAAAAATCATTGCCGAGTGGCACCCCCAACTTAAGGAAAATGAGGAGCGTATGGTACTTACCGTTCTTTGGCGTGTATCCATCCAAGAAAACCTGGAACATCCGTTGTAGTGTCGACTCCAGCGCTCAGCACGTCGGAGTGTCACTTAACGATGTGCTTTTAACCGGACCTGACCTCAACAACACCCTTCTCGGGCGTGCTCATCAGATTCGTCAGGCAGCAGTGGCCATAACAGCAGACATCCAAAGCTGTACCATTGTTTCCTGGTGAGAGAAGAGGACCGCCATTTTTGAGATTTTTGTGGTTTCGGGATCAATGATCCCCAAACAAAGACATCATCGAATACCGTATGAGAGTCCATCGTATTTGGAAATTTGACCTTCTCCCAGCGTGGCCGTCTACTGTTTAAGGCAGTCCGTACAGGATGCAAGACCCGATGTCAAGCAGTTTGTGAACCACACTTCTACCCTGATGACGGCCTCTAACGAGTCTCCCTATCAGTCGCATGCTGCTGCTAGACAGCCTACAAAAGTGACCCACGCAGGAAGTTCTGCATGACTCTAACTTACGACTACAATAAAACTTCATCAATAAAAGAGTGTATGGAAGCCTTTTCTCTGAGGCTCTCATCGCCAATCTGCTTCCAAAAACCGGACCTTGGCTTCTTGATTTGCACCAAATGCAGTGTATGCCTTTGTCTCAACTGGGACCTAATGTCTGACACCTTTACCTTCAAATCAGTGATGAAGACAAACCCCCATTCACTCGTCGAGTGTCTTATCTACCGTAAACAGCATTTATGTGACCCCCTTGCGATTCCATTGCCACAGTCATCCATTCAAGGCAAGCAATTCTTCGCGAAACACGGGGCTTACACAAGACAATGGTGACTGGGATTCACCCCTCCCCCTCAAGGCCTGGAAGATATGGGGTGCTTGTCGGTCTCACTGACGGATGTAACCAGTATCCAGATCTCAGGCCCTCCCCAGAAATCTCCTCCCACAGAGCATCACGCGGGAGCAATGGTTTTTTGCTGATGCTTCCCACAAACGCAATCGCGGGCAGTTGCTTATTCAAACAACTGACAGATCCCAATGGAATCGTCCATGTGGCTTTTGTCATGGGCAAGGCTAAGCCACTCCTCTTCCCGAACATACAGTTCCACGACTCGAACTTTGTGTGCTGTGTTGGCAGTGAACTGCCGCAGCTCATTTTCTCTTCAGAGATCGACTGGGAATTTGATGATACTACCTTTACAGTTGGAAAGTCAGGTAGTATGGGCTACTTAATAATGACACCAGACGGTTTTATTTACGTCAGTAAACCGAGTACATGCGGATAAGGAAAACTACTCTCCTTCCGAGCCGTGGAAATATGTACCCACCGATGTAAATCCTGCGGATGTTGCCACCCGGTTGTTCGCCCTGTGCAACATCTCTCAGGCACAAAGGCTGGCTCCCTGGACCAACGTTTTTAAAAACATCCTCGCAGGCCAACTCGTTGGGGGAAGCACTTTGTCGTTGGTAAATCCCTCTCTGATGCAGAGAAATTCGCCCTTCAGGTCTCTGCAATGAGACAACCATGGTGAGCAAACAAAACGGGGGCTCAACTTTTTTCCAAGTCTCCAGCTGGAACTCACTGGTCTAGCTATTGCTCGCTTAAATCATCTTGCTCACTCGTTCAGGACGAATCTGGCAATTTAAAGCCAGGTGGCTTTGTTTCCAAAAAGGCTTTGCCATCATTGCCATACAGCAATCTCAGTTCAGGAACTCTTGCAGGCCAAGAGAATGAATGCTGTTCAAGAGGGAGACGTATGCTCAGCGTACGCCTGTGTAACAAGGGGAACAGTTCCCATAAGGACAGTCCTCTGAAACCATTGGATACTTCCTTTTTATCGATGTTGCTGGTCTTTGAGTACGTTGGACGGTCGCATCAGGGAAGGCAGGAACTCAGCCATGAATGAGATATAATATAAACTCACTCCCCCTCACTTCCCAGCGCCGATTCTCATGCCCCAGTCCCCCTTCTTTTCCCCCTTTTCTAGTACACACTTTGGTGAGATATTACCACCACCAACGCCACACCAGGGGACGATTGTTCACCGAAGCGATTCCTTACGTGCTGCAGGTCTCTGGCTAGTCGGCGGGGAAAACAGGACAAAAGGAGATGAGCAGCGTTTATCTACTGGTTGTGTGTCACCATGTTTATAACTTCGTGGCACACCTCAGACACATTAATAGATGGCAGATGTTTCTTCTCCGCTAGGATCGCCTTGCAACTTGAACCTCCATTGTTTCACTAATGTCGGCCTTGATGTGTTTTGCCATGCCGGTGCCTCTTCACGTCGGACTCTTGAGGTGGTCTTGCTCAACGTAAACGTGTGGGCGGTGTTAATTACTTGTTTAGGCGTACGAGCCGTCACATGAGTCATCGGTTCTAGCTCCATCCACGTTTTCATTAACTCTCTTCTTAGGCGTTCCTCGCTATTAGGGGTCCAGTGAAACACTCCGTCTGATCGAGGAACCAATTTATCCGTTGCCTTGCAAGGAGCTCAGGATTCCTTCCAACATCAACACTAGTTCTGTGGAAACGTTTCTGTTGCCCAAGGTGCACATGGACGTTCAATCCTCCCCATGCCTCTCCCATGGGTGGTCATGGGAAGTATGATTGGTTTGTACGAAAGAACGGTCTTGACTCTATGTTCCTTGCAGCTTGGGACGTCGAAGCTGACCACGAGCTCTCTCCACCCTGATGGCGGAAGTGGACGCTATCATACATGCCAGACCTCTTTGTACTGTGTCCATGATCCAGATGATCCTCTCATAACTTACACCGGCAAACTCTCCTTACTCAGAAAGTCAGCCTCCCTTCTGCACCAGTTTGTGACCAGGTTTAAAGACCTCCATAAAAATCAGTGGAGCCAAGTCCAACATCTGGCTCCAACTTTTTGAATAAATGTAAGAAGCAATATCTTTTCTCACTTCAGCCACGAAGGAAGTGCAGTCTTTCCCAGACTGACATTCGCGTGGAAGCATCGTTCTTCTCAAGGACGCCCAACTAAAGAGGAATGAATGGCCACTGGGACTTATCACTCAGTTTTCCCTAGCACGGACAGCAGAGTACGCAAGTGGAGATCACGTCTCCAGGCAAGATGGGGATTAACAGTTTTCGGCCTATCACCGAGATAGTCCTGATCTTATGCTCCTGAGATTAAAGCCATAGTCAATACCATTGACTGTTGAGTAGTGGCGGGTCTATCCCGCCAGGCGGGGATTGGTTCTGGTACTATAGGTTTTGTTCGATAGTTCTAGGAGTAGGTTCATAATACTGACACTAGTGGGCCGTGGTCTCTTCTAGAGCCTCAGGGAGGTGGTAGCGTTAGGTAGCATGGTTTAGATCTGGCAGGACGGCAACAAGGAGAACAGCCGCTGCATGCTATCTGTTAACCTGAGAAATGCTTTTTACATCCCTATGCTATATGGAGCATCGTCGGTATTTATTATCGTTGTATATCTTTATGTTATGTATCTTTTATCTTTCTTGAGTTCATTATTTGTCACCTACAAAGGTTGTTTGCGAAGTTTGAGGAGAAATGCGATTTCTCAGTTATTCCATGAGTAAAATGGTATCACGCTAGTCGCTACTGATTTCCTTAACATGTGCTATGTGTATAGTCAGTTAGTCAGAAGTCCCTACTATAATAAAGCTTGATCACGTTAAAAATAAGACCGTTATGGTAATTGCTTAATAGTTTAAAAACAATATATACAGACAGATTGTAAAACATGAGTGAGTAGAGAAAGAGTTTTAAAAAGTGGAGTGATTTTCATTCATGATAAAATACGTTTACAGCGTATGTACACGAGTTGTACAGTAGCAACTTATCTGACTATGTATGTTTGTGTTGTTTCTCAGTTTCACCTTTTTCAAGTCATAAACCTGTGGATAAACTGATGGACCGTCTTCAGAGTTTTGATGAAAGAAGGCGTTTAACGTAAGCCAGATGTATTCAGCACAATATTGAGGGCGGCACAAATATTATTGTCTATAATATTTTTTTTGCTTCGAAAAATGTGTCTGTCTTGAATTCTGTAATAATTACTTAGACTTTTATTTTAAGGTATCTGGAATGATCAGGGAAAATAAATAACTATATAAATCATTTATTAAATACATTACATATCTATGTATAACATAATTAGTATGTGTTACTGGAATTTGCTGCAAGTAAAGCAATAATTTACTGTAAAAGTACAATATACGGTCACAGTAAAGGCAAGAACTTCTTAGTTCGAGTATTGGATATCTTTTTCATTTCCAGTTAACTTTCGCTTCCTCAGTCAGATACACTAACAGTAACACCAGCTAAACAGTTGTTGGAAAGGTCTTTATCGTAAAAAACAGATAAAGTAATTAATCTAGTTTCAAACTGACATAAACACTGTTCTCAGATGATGATTGTAATTAAATAAATTATTTTTGTGTTTAATAACATTATCACATAGAAAAAACCTGAGATGTATTCTAACCACAGGGGATACTGCAGGCGCGGCACAGAGAGACGAGGAAACAAGGCATTAATAGGAGGCCCAGCAGCGAATTTCCACTTTGTTTGCTTTAAATTATATACTAAACCGATAAATAGTAAATGGACTGTACTTTTATTGCACCTTTCTAGTCATCTGACCACTGAAACTGCTTTTACTGTACATAGGTCATTCACCCATGAATTTAATTTAATTTATTTAATTGGTAGGTGGAGTTTTAGACTACAACCTTTTGCCAATTTTCCCAGGTGGAGGTGGCTTGTACTCCGTAGTTTTCTCTGGTACCCTCCCATGGACCCGTGATGCCATGTTTAGCCGCATGTCGTCATTTCACGCTGGCTGTCGAGGTGGTGTAGCAAAAAACGATGTTGGGCATTCATAGGACAATTGGACACCTTTTGGGGAAACACCTGGTCTTCTTAGGAAGAGACGGCATCCATCCCACTTGGATGGCGCAGCTCTCCTATCTCGAAAATATGGCCAAGTTTATTAGCTGACCAAAACCCATGTGAAACCCAGAGTTGAGACCAGGAAGCAGAAGCTGCAGTCTTACACGCTCTCTGCCGGCCTCCATTAGAGCAGCTGCCCACCCAGTCCTTTCGTCTAGCGGGACTGTGTCTGTCCCCGGTCCACCTACATTATTTTAAAGATTTAAAACAAACAGAAGAGGAGTTCATTCATAAAAAACTTAATAAAAAATTAAATCAAACATCTCCCACAGTCCAAACTAAGAGGACTAATTTGGACTCCTGAATTATCCGGTCTTTGTATCTAAAAGTGTCTGTCAAGAATTACTATCTGCTTATTGATATTGATTTGTTCTGTCTCACTAAACCTGGCTGCAGGAGGGAATGAATATGTTTGCGTAAATGAATCCACCTCACCCATTCATTGTTAATACTCATATCCTGAAGAAGTCCTGGTCGGAGGTGGTGGACTTGGAGCCATATTTTGCTCAGTCTATTAATAAATCCTAAACCTAAAACTATATAAATCATTTTGACTAAAGTCTTGTTCTTAGCCTCAACTTACCCCAACCTGGAAACATCGCAGCCAAGTTTTTTTACTTTTTGTTACAGTATATCGGCTCCAGGTCTTTATTCTCGATTTATCTGAATTGCAGGAATTGCATCAGGCTTGATCCTTTAAAACCGATCAAGTAATTATTGTAGGTGATTTTAACCTTCCTGGGCAAACCACAATGAAGTCCTTCGTACTGCGTTCTCTCTCTATTAGACTCAATTGGCTTTTGTCAAAGTGGAACTAACCGACTCATTGTTCCTGAACCACATCTTGATCTCTGTTCTCTCATATGCATTGAAATTGATTATCTAAATAGTCTTCCACAGAATCCTCTTCTGTCCTCCATTTTTTATAACCTTTGCGTTATACTACCGGACTTAAGTTTGTGCAGGGAGAAACTCCTACAGCAGATGTTTATCTGATAGTGCTGTAGCCACAATTTAAGGAAGTGATTTCCTCAGCATTGAATTCCATGGCCATGTTAACTGTAACAGAGGACTGTCTGCTTCCTTTAGGCCCTCACACAATAGGATCTTGTTGCTAGTATTACAGGCTTCATTACGGCCAACTCTAGCCTCTATTGCACCTTTGAAAAAGAAGCCAATTTTTCACCAAGAAGCTAGCACCATGGTATAGCCAGTCAGACTTGTATAATTAAAGCAAGAGGTCACTAAAATCTGAACGCAAATGGCGTTCCACTTAACTGGAAGAATCTCATCTAGTCTGGCAAGAAATCTCAAAACATCCAGGAGCGGCTCTCCCGTAGCCCAGAGCAGCCTTACTACTTCTTCATTAATAGAGGAGAATAAGAACAAACCCAGGTTTCTCTCAGCACTGTAGCCAGACTAACAAAGAATCACAGCTCTATTGAACCATTTATTCCCTCTTTCGGGCTAGAGCAATGACTTCATGAGCTTCTTTTAATGATAAACATTATAAACTTTATTAGCGACCAAAATTCATCACCTCTTGCCCCATAAGGCATTGATCTGCATTCTGATACAGCAAGTTGGAAACAGCTGTAAACCCTTGATATGTTTTTAGACTGTTTTTCCCATCGACCTTCATCAAATAAACTTTCATACTTTCTTCTCTAAGCCGTCAACCTTCTCTTAGACTCCATTCCAACCAGGCGCAGGCTCCAAGGATGTTTTACCTGTAGCTAGTAATTCGTTATTGATATGATTAATCTGTCTTTATTATCAGGATATGTACCACAGTCCTTTAAGGTAGCTGTAATTAAACCTCTTCTTAAAAAGCCCACTCTAGAGACCAGAGGTCTTAGCCAACTACAGACCGATATCAACCTTCCCTTTCTAAGATACTTGAGAAAGCTGTACGAATCAGCTGTGGGACTTCTCCATAACAATAGTCTATTTGAGGATTTTCAGTCAGGATTTAGAGTGCATCATAGCACAGAGACCACATTAGTCAAAGTTACAAACGACCTCCTTAAGGCACCAGACAAAGGACTCGTCTCTATCCTTGTCCTGTTAGATCTTAGTGCTGCATTTGACACCATTGACCATCAAATTCTTTTACAGAGACTGGAACATCAAATGGCATCAAAGGAACCACCCTAAGCGGGTTTAAATCGTATTTCTTAGATCGATCTCAGTTTTTGTTCACGTCAATGATGAATCCTCCAGGCATACCAAATAGCAGTTGTCATGGAGTCCCACAAGGTTCTGTATTGGACCACTTCTATTAGTTTATATAGGCTTCCTTTAGGGAACATTATTAGGAATCACTCTACAATTTTCATTGTATGCTGACAACACCCAATTATATTTATCGATCAAGCCTGATGCAACCAATCAGTTAACAAACTCCAAGCATGCCTTAAGGATATAAAAGTTGGATGACCTACAATTTTCTGATGTTAATTCAGACTAAACTGAAGTTCTTGTAATTGGACCCAAACACCTAGAAACTCTCTTTCTAGAGACTCAACTACTTTAGATGGGATCACCCTGGGATCACATCTCTCCCATTTTGGCTTCCTTGCATTGGCTCCCTATTAAATCTAGAATAGAATTTAATTCTTCTCCTTACTTATAAAGCTCTTCATGGTCGGGCACCATGTTATCTAAAAGAGCTCATAAACCTTACTACCCTCTAGAACACTGCGCTCTCAGGATGCTGGGTTCCTTGTGGTTCCTATAGTTTCCAAAAGTAGATTGGGAGCCAGAGCTTTCAGGCTCCTCTTCTGTGGAACAAACTACCATTCTGGGTTCGGGAGGCAGACACGGTCAACACCTTTAAGAGTAGACTTAAGACTTTCCTTTTTGATAAAGCTTATAGTTAGGGCTGGCTCAGGTCATCTCTTGGTCATGCTGCCATATGATTAGACTGCCGGGGGACTCCACACCTCGTGGCTGCTGCTGTGATCCTGCACGACGTCCACTACATATATTATTACTGTCATTATTTTCTACCATATCTGCTACTGTGGTCATTTGTCATTCATTGTGATTCAATTGTCATTTTGTCAGTCATTGTAATTGTACATATGTTTGTGTTGATCTGTCCTGTACACGTGACATCCATTGCAACTGTAATGAGACACAGTTTGTAGTATGATAGTATCAAAAAATATGAAAAATGATTCAGGAGAAGACTAAGCGAACACTGAGAACCTTACAGGATCACTATGTAGAAAACTAACAACTAGATTCAGTCTTTTTCTCTCTGATATTTTTTTGAATATTATTGTGTAAAACATACAATTGTTTTTATAGAGTATGGTCTATGATAAGGCTCATCTCATGCAGTCTTATTTAAACCTCCCTCCCTCCCACTCACCACATCTACAGACATAGCTGTAATGCTAAATGTTGGCTCCTGGAGGATTGTGGGAAATAACAGGGTTTGTATTGCAGGGTAAAAAAAAAAAGAAAAAACAAAGAAGCAATAACTACTCAAAAAGTTTGAAATTTATGGAAAAGGTAAAAAGTTCATGCTACAGTGATATTATATCATGAAAGTAGGACTTTAAGTAGAAGTGTGCAAA
>NW_020858459.1:0-614 GCF_000972845.2 Larimichthys crocea | reverse complement strand
CTGCGACGTTGCGGAGGCTTCAAGATGGCGGAAGCCCTGACAGCTCAGGAGCAGCTGGTAAGCGTCTCTTTACGGGCTCATTCCTCGGCCGCTCGCTGCGTTCAGCGGCTACAAGCGTCACCTTCTGTTTCCTCTTGAACGGGCGGGTTTTTTCCATGTGTTTTATCCCGGTGATCGTTCCCGGTAACGACGCGGTGCGGCTCGTTCGCACCGAGTCCGGTGTGACTGACAGTTAGCATGTGTGTTAGCATGATGGCGGTAGTAGTAGCTCACGTTAACCGGCTGTGCGCTTTGAATACTCGCTGCCTTTCAACCACAGGGATCCACACAGATACGCTCGCATCGCCTGTGATAACCGGCGACGCCTCCCGTTTGCCTCCTACACGCGGACTCCCGGTGTGTTTGTTCAACCGGGCACCGTTAGCCCGTCCAGCTGCCACATGTAAACCTGATGCTAATGCTAACGGCTACTAACGGCTATTGTTGAGGAATTCCCTCGACAAGTTAAAAAAAAACAGACGTTTAAAAAACAACAACAACAACAACAAAAACCCGGTGGCTTTGGGTGATGTCGGTGGTTATGTACCGTGACACGGTTGAGACACACCGGGGAT
>NW_020858458.1:0-550 GCF_000972845.2 Larimichthys crocea | reverse complement strand
AGACACACAAGCTCAGTCAGGACAATCTCTGCCGAGATTGAAGCTGAAAAGGAAAAGAACATGACTCTAGAGAAGGAACTGGACAAGATGCACGAGACTACCCAGAAGTATGAAGCCGAAGTCACCACGGTCAGAGAGCAGGCCGTGACCCTGCAGCGTGAGCTTGAAACGGAAGTCAAGTCTCATGCAGTCTCAGTGTCAGAGGGCTTCCGTATGACCCAAAACGTGAGGGCTGAGCAGGAAGCCATCCGTCAACAGATGGCAGAGGAGATCACTGTCCTGCAGCAAAATGCCCATGAGAGCAAGAAGATTTTTGAGAGCGAGCTGGACAACCTGAAAACTGAGCTCAGTGTTCAGATCTCACTCAGCCTGAAGCTGTCCACTGAGTTCACGGCTGAGAGAGAGGCTCTCCAAAAAATCACAGACAATAATGACAACCAACCACCAAAGGAGGCTGAAGCCACTGACAAGCAGTGTGAGCAGGAAGAGACCATCAGTCCTGCACTGGCCCTCGAACCACCAAAGGAGGCTGAGGACAAGCAGTGCGAGC
>NW_020858457.1:0-4627 GCF_000972845.2 Larimichthys crocea | reverse complement strand
CCGTTCCTCGTAGTCCTGTCCTCTTAGCCCCTTCCCCTCCTCATCATCCTCCTCCTCCTCCTCCGCGGAGTCCGAGCGAGGTCCTCGGGGCACGTCGGGTCCCTCCGGGGACCGTTCCTCGTAGTCCTGTCCTCCTCGCCCCTTCCCCTCCTCATCATCCTCCTCCTCGGAGTCCGAGCAAGGTCCTCGGGGCACGTCGGGTCCCTCCGGGGACCGTTCCTCGTAGTCCTGTCCTCTTCGCCCCTTCCCCTCCTCATCATCCTCCTCCTCGGAGTCCGAGCGAGGTCCTCGGGGCACGTTGCTCGTAGTCCTGTCCTCTTCGCCCCTTCCCCTCCTCATCATCCTCCTCCCCGGAGTCCGAGCGAGGTCCTCGGGGCACGTCGGGTCCCTCCGGGGACCGTTCCTCGTAGCCCTGTCCTCTTCGCCCCTTCCCCTCCTCATCATCCTCCTCCTCCTCCTCCACGGAGTCCGAGCGAGGTCCTCGGGGCACGTCGGGTCCCTCCGGGGACCGTTCCTCGTCATCCCAGTGGCCGGTCGCCTCCCGCTCTTCTCCTCTCCTCCTCTTCGTGCTTCGTACTTACCTGTCGATCTTCGCACCGCGTTCGCCACTTCCTTTCCACCCCCTTCTCCCGCTCATCGACCTCCTCCTTCTCGGAGTCCGAGTGTTGTTTGTTGACAAGCCGGGGTCTCGGCGAAACGCGTAGGTGCGGAGAGATTCTTCGAGACGACCGGCGTAGTCCTGTCCTGTCGCGTCCTCTTCGCCCCTTCCCCTCCTCATCATCCTCCTCCTCCTGCTCCGCGGAGTCCGAGCGAGGTCCTGGGGGCACGTCGGGTCCCTCCGGGGACCGTTCTTCGTAGTCCTGTCCTCTTCGCCCGTTCCCCTCCTTATCATCCTCCTCCTCGGAGTCCGAACGATGTCCTCGGGGCACGTCGGGTCCCTCCGGGGACCGTTCCTCGTAGTCCTGTCCTCTTCGCCCCTTCCCCTCCTCATCATCCTCCTCCTCGGAGTCCGAGCGAGGTCCTCGGGGCACGTCGGGTCCCTCCGGGGACCGTTCCTCGTCATCCCGGCGGCCGGTCGCCTCCCGCTCTTCTCCTCTCCTCCTCTTCGTGCTTCGTACTTACCTGTCGATCTTCGCACCGCGTTCGCCACTTCCTTTCCACCCCCTTCTCCCGCTCATCGACCTCCTCCTCCTCGGAGTCCGAGCGTTGTCCGTTGACAAGCCGGGGTCTCGGCGAAACGCGTACGTGCGGAGAGGTTCTTCGAGACGACCGGCGTAGTCCTGTCCTGTTGCGTCCTCTTCGCCCTTCCCCTCCTCATCATCCTCCTCCTCCTCTTCCGCAGAGTCTGAGCGAGGTCCTCGGGGCACGTCGGGTCCCTCCGGGGACCGTTCCTCGTAGTCCTGTCCTCTTCGCCCATTCCCCTCCTCATCATCCTCCTCCTCCTCCTCCGCGGAGTCTGAGCGAGGTCCTCGGGGCACGTCGGGTCCCTCCGGGGACCGTTCCTCGTAGTCCTGTCCTCTTCGCCCGTTCCCCTCCTCATCATCCTCCTCCTCGGAGTCCGAACGAGGTCATCGGGGAACGTCGGGTCCCTCCGGGGACCGTTCCTCTTAGTCCGTCCTCTTCGCCCCCTTCCCCCTCCTATCATCCTCCTCCTCCTCCTCCGCGGAGTCCGACGAGAGGGCCTCCGGGGCCGTCGGGTCCCTCCGGGGGGACCGTTCCTCGTCCACATTCCCGGCGGCCGGTCGCCTCCCGCTCTTCTCCTCTCCTCTCTCTTTGTGCTTCGTACTTACCTGTCGCTCTTCCACACCCGTTCGGCACTCCTTTCCACCCCCTTCTCCCGCTCATCGCCCCTCCTCATCCTCGGGGAGTTAGGCGTTGTTGTTGACAAGCCTGGGGTCTCTTGCAAACCACGTTACGTCGGAGAGGTTCTTCGAGACAACGGCGTTATAGTCCTGTCCTGTTCGCGTCCTCTTTGCCCTCCCCTCCTACTATCCTCCCTCCCCCTCCTCCGCGGTAGTCCCGAGCGAGTCCTCGGGCCGTCGGGTACCCTCGGGGACCGTTTCCTCGTAGTCCTGTCCTCTTCGCCATTCCCTCCTCATCATTCCTCCTCCTCGGCAGTCTGCGCGCGAGATCTTCGGGGCACGTCGGGTCCCTCCGGGGACCAGTTCTCTCGCTAATTCCCTTCCTCTTTGCCCCTTTCCCTCCTCATCATCCTCACTCCTCCTCTCCGCGGAGTCGCGCGAGGTCCTCGGGGCACCGTCGGTCCCTCGGGGGACCGTTCTCGTAGTGAACGTCCTGTCGCCCCTATTCGCCCTTACCTCCTCATCATCCTCCTCCTGGCGTCCGAACGAGGCTCTCCTGGCATTCGTTTCGGGTCCCTCCGGGGACCGTTCCTCGTATCATCCCCAGCGGCCCGGTAGCCCTCCCGCTCTTTCCTCTCACTCTCTTCGTGCGTCGTACTTACCTTCGATCTTTCGCACGCGTTCGCCACTTCCTTTACCACACCCTTTCTCCCGCTCACTACGTTCCTCTCCTCCTCTTCTGAGTCCGATTGATGTCGTGGACAAGCGGTGCTGTCTCGGAGGAAACGGTACAGTGTGGCGAGTTTGTGAGACGAGGAACGACTGGAGTTCCTCGCCTTGCCTGTAGCGTCATCCTATTGCCCCTTCACCCCTCCCACACTCCTCCTCGCGCCTCCGTCCAGCTGGATATGTTCCGTAGCGGAGGTCCTCGGGGGACACGGCGTGGTCACGACGGGGACGTGCCAAGGTAGTCCTGTCCTCTTCGCCCCTGTCACCCTACCTGCAATCGCGCCCCATCGGAGTCCGGAGCGAGGGGGTCTGGGGCAACGTCGGGGTCGGGGCTCCGCTCGGGGACCGTTTTTTCCTTCGTAGTCCTGCCCTCGCGCCCTCCCCTCGCCCTCATTCTCCTCCTCCTCTCCTCCGGCGGAGCCGATCGAGGTCCTCGTGGGCACGTCAGGGTCCTCCAGGGACGTTTGCTCGTATCCTGTCTCTTCGCCCCTCCATTAACCATCATCACTCCTCTCGGTGAGTTCCGAGCGAGGGTTCCTCGGGCGCAGCTCGGGCCCTCCCCGGACCGTCCTCGTCGTAGTCTGTTCCTCTTCGCCCCTTTCCCACTCATAATATACTGCCTCTCGGGAGTCCAAGGAGGTCATCGGGGCTCACGTCGGGTCCCTCGGGACGGGCCGTTCCGGATCGACCCGGGGCAAGCGGTCACGCCTCCCGGCCTTCTCTCGTCCCCCTTCGGCTTCGTACTTACTGTCGATCTCGCAACCGCGTTCTGACAATTCCTGTCCATCAAACCCTTATACACGCTCAATGACTCCTCTCCTCCTCCGATCGTACGTTGTCCGTTTGACCAAGCCGGGGTCTCGGCGAAACGGTCTTGTGGAGGGAGGTTCTTCAAGACACACCGGCGTAGTCCGTTCCTGTCGCGTCCCTCTTTCGCCCGTTCCCCTCCTTCATCATCCTCCTCCTCCCTCCTCCGCGGAGTCCTCCGAGCGAGGTCTCGGGGCACGTTGGGTCCCTCCGGGGGGGGGACCGTTCCTCTTGTCCCTGTCCTCTTCGCCCTTCCCCTCCTCATCATCCTCCCCTCGGAGTCCGCACGACCTGGTCCTCGGGGCACGTCTGGTCCCTCCGGGGGACCGTTCCTCGTAGTCCTGTCCCTCTCGCCCTTCCCCTCCTCATCATCTCCTCTCGGGAGTCCGGCGAGGGTCTCGGGGCACGTCGGGTCCCTCCGGGACCGTTCCTTGTTAGTCTCTCTCTGTTTTCCTCTTCGCCCCTTTCCCCTCCCTCATCCTCCTCCTCGATCGGATGTGAGTTCGCGGAGCAGCGAGGTCCGCGGGGCCATCGGGGTGACGTGGGTTCCCTCCGGGGACGTTCCTCGGTCATCCCAGCGGGCCGGTCGCCTCCCGCTCTTCTCCTCTCTCCTCTTCGTGCTTCGTTACTTTCCTGTCGATTTTCGCCACGTGTTCGCAACTTCTTTCCACCCCCTTTCTCTACGACTCATCGACCTCCTACTCCTCGGGTCCCGAGCGTTGTCCCGTTGACAAGGACGGGGTCTCGGCGAAACGCGAGGTAGCGGAGAGGTTTCTTCGAGACGACCGGGTAGTTCCTGTCCTGTCGTGTCCTCTTCGCCCATTCCCCTCCTCATCATCCTCCTCCTCGGAGTTCCGGAGCCGAGGTCCCCTCGGGGACGTCGGGTCCCTCCGGGGACCGTTTCCTTCGTCATCCGGGGGCCGGTCGGACTTCCCGCTATTCTCCTCTCCTTCCTCTTCGTGCTTCGTACTTACTGTCGATCTTCGCACCACGTTCGCCACTTCCTTTCCCCCCCCTTCTCCCGCTCATCGCCCTCCTCCTCCTCGGAGGTCCGAGCGTTGTCCGTGACACGCCGGAGTCTCGGCGAACCGCTACGTGCCGAGAGGTTTCTTTGAGACGACGGGCGTTTTTACGTTCCGTCCTGTCGCGTCCTCTTCGGCCCTTCCCCTCCTCAATCAATCGCTCACCGGGCACGACCAGACGTGCCCGTTTGATCGTTTCCTTCCCCTCCTCATCATCCTCCTCCCTCGGAAGTCGGGAGCGACGGTCCTCGGGCCCCCGGCAGACGA
>NW_020858456.1:0-3052 GCF_000972845.2 Larimichthys crocea | reverse complement strand
TTTCCTAAAGTTTACACATAATACGTTATTTGACCAAAACATTGAGTAGTGTAAAGAGTGCCATGGTCATAAATACAGCTAACAGCACTGCAAGGACTTAAGTTTGGACTCTAATGGGCTGAAACCAAAGCTTGTCATGTGGCATTTCAGATCACTGACAACTTGTTCAAACAATACTGTTCAAACAACACTGAATCCCTTTGAGTTTTAGACATTTTCTGACATTTTACATCCATTTTCCAAAACTGCTTATCCTTATCAGGATTGCTGGGGGGTTGGAGTTGATCCCAGCTGATATTGGACGAGATGTGGGGTGCACGCTGGCCAGCATTCACGCGCACATTGGCACCTATGGGCAATTTGGCGACAGTGCTACCCACTGCACCGCTGTGACATTTTAAAGTGTGAGATAGTAAGTTGCAGTCCTTTCAAAACCACAAAAATGTCCTTGTGGTTTGCCTAATGTGGCACACACACACACACTCAGAAGTCATCAGGTCAATGCTCTCTCACACAGAGCTAATGTAGACAGAGAAATGCCACAAATTTTAAGTACATCATGTTCCCTGTTTGGCTGCTTTACTGTTATTCTGGGATAGCTTTAGACAGATAACCTGAATGATTTATCCAAAGTAAAGAGCAGCTCAGAGTTTACTGCTAAATTACAAACAGGGATAAAGGCAGCAGAGAGAAGCAGCTGTTAAATGTTATTTTGTGTGTACATATGTGTGTGAGCGTGTTATGTAGGCTACAGTGCAAATCCTCTTTGAGAAGCCAGTTTTAAGCAGTCTGCTAATTATCACATTCTCTCTCATCTTGGATTAAACTACAGTCACACACACACACATACACCCACCCACACACACACACACACACCAACACCCTGGCAACAAGACTCCACGGCAACAGTGTGGAAACAGGGCACCATGGAAACAGCCTCTCTCCTCTAAGCATTGGTGGATGATGGGAGATGGTGTTCAGGTGAAAAGGATTGTGGGATATGATGTACTGTTTTATTTTTATTTACTATTTTTATGTTTGGTGCATGTTTTTAGAGGTAGTTTGTAGAAATGATGCAATCTGGGGGAAGAAAAAACGTTAATATAAACATGGTAATGCCAGTCTCCATAAGTCCCCATGTTAAAATGTCTAACTTCACAGCAGAAATAAACGTTTATTTATTTATTTATTTATCTCTGGTTCCTCTGGCCATGGGTCATCTTACATGGACTCCACCATGTTGAACCACCATGTTTGTAGCCAGAACAGACAAACACTGACTCTAGAGAGTCGATGCAATCAGCAACTATACCGCTAGACACTACCATCCTACACACTGCTCATTTAAACTGCAACTATAGACCTTATTGTGGCAGTAAGCTACATTGCCCACAGCCTTTCAAGAGAACAGTAGGATTCTGGGAGATGTTGTTTAATTCACACACTGTAAAATAGCTTTAATGCAGTTTGACTGAAGCAGAGCTGTAGTCTCACACCTACACATACAGAACAAGCAGGAGAGTGAGGCGAGGAATAAAAGGATGAGAGGGGTGGAAGAGAGGAGAGACAGAGCTGGAAAAATGCCAGAAGGAGGAGGGAGACTGGCGGAGCTGCAACCACCGAAAGTGGTTGGTTGACTTAGATGGAGAAGCACCAAGTGAGTGGCTGCAGGGAGCGAGAGAGCATCAGAGGGAAGGGAAAGGCAGAAAGAGAGAGGAAGAAGCAAAGCTGATGTAGCTCCTGAGCAGAACAAATGTGTTTGGAGCTGCTGAATATAGGTCACACATCTCCAGTGACTGTTCCCTTCCCTCCTCTGAACCAGCTTCCTGCAGTATGCATTTCATATGAAATCCTGCATAAATTGGCACCACAATCTATGGACACTGCTAAATTTACCCCTGAGCTTTGTATGTCAAAATGCGCTGCACAAAAGACTGAATATTTACAGCAACGAAAAGACACCTTCCACAGATCAAGAGCTGAGATTCATTTGTTTGTTTCCATGAATTTTTCAGGCAAGCGACCATATAGAATGCATCCAGATGATTAATATTTTACTGCCGAGCAAGTTCTTTGCATGAAAAATCAACCTCGGCTTTCACTGCCCTATAACTGTTCTCAGTGGCGTATGTAGCAGCCACTCAACAAATTGCACAGTAGTTAATGATGATTTACAGACGGTTCAGTGATGAAAACATCAGAGCAAAGAAGAGAGAGAGAGAAGAAGAGGAGAGGACTGTTTCCTGACCAGAGACACGACAGAAAGTGAGCTCATGAACAGACAGATATGATACAGCGACAATGACAGCAGACTTGAGATAATGTGTCAAAGCTGTTCTTTCCACATCCACATGTGTCGGTCTCCTGGTTATCAGTTCACCGTGGCTGTGCACCTGTAATCGAGTCCAGAGCTATCACACACACACCAACACAAACACAAAATGTCACCCCTGAGACCAAATGTCATCCATCTTACGCAGACGCAAACAAACACACATGAAATTCTGGAGATGACAGCACAGGGTACCCACAACATTTCATAAAAGCAGCTTGTGTTCTGGTAAACGCAATAATAAAATCTCTGTTCTGTTTGTTCGACTACTTAAATGTTTTTGTTCCTGTTTTATGTTAGTCTTCATGAGCCAAAGATGATTTTCCACCCTGTTGAACAAGTTCTATACTGTTCTGTTCTACACCAAGGTCCAGGGCCCTGTTCTGGAGCTCTTGATCACCTCACACAGTCTTCATCTGCAGATGCACTTGTAGATTTTTAAATTTACTCAAAGGACTTCTCTCTTACTCTATTGTGTATTTTATTCTATTCTCAAATACTTTTAAGTAATTGCAATGAAATACCAAGTTTGGCTAATGCCCTAGTTAACAGGAAGGGGAAAAAGAGATGATGCTTTGACCGCTGACTTGACTTGCTTTGTCCAAGTTCAAAGTGTTTGAGTGCAGACTTGCACACCACTAACTTAAAACCAGTTACACCACTCAAAATAGTTGGTATGTTGGTATATTTTAGTATGTTCCCTGTGGGTGCCACCTACAG
>NW_020858455.1:0-2754 GCF_000972845.2 Larimichthys crocea | reverse complement strand
GTGAAAAAGATACTCCACAGGAGAGGGAGGCTATCAATAATCTCGATGCTTATAAAAGCACGATGGCGGGAAGACAGCAGTTGAGAAGAATCTTCACTTAGCTGATCCGTCGCATGGAGAAAAGAAGGTCTGAATGTGAAAAAGCAGAGCAGGTCAGATCCCGCAGAAAACTGAAAGTGGGTCGAGTCAAAGATCTTCAGAAACTGGAGCAGAGATCACAGGAGGGGCGGAAGAGGAAAGTAAACCTGAGCTAGAGAAGCTCTCACACAGAGACCACAACCAGTGTTCTGCACAACTACCCCTCACTGTCACTACTCAGCCATCTACAGAACTCATCCAGCATCAATACCGTCCTCTGAGGACGTTGAGTATGTGACAGCGCGGTGTCGAGCTCAGAGATAAACTACAAGGAACGTTCTGAGGACCAACGGACAAAACATAAACATCTCCTGACAGACACTGAAGTCGCAGCTGTTTCACATCATTCATCACTGTGCAGGACCAGAACCAAGCCTCAAGACACAGGTGACAGAGCTGAGTTCTATTAAGATATTCAACCTGAACTCACACTGGATCTCAAACAACAGCAAACACGAGCTGTGAGTATTTCTGAGGGGACAGAAAAGTACAAGAAGAGTGAAGAAAGTCGTTATTCTAGTCACCCAGTACATATCAGCACATGTCTTCATGTCCTGAGTAGAGAGAGAAATACTGACTGGTACGTTGTTAACTACTGGGAGGTGGAGAGTGAGAGGGAGAGTTTCGTAGAGGTCACAATACAAGAATATCAGCAGAGTATGAGATCAGATGATGTTTATTTATGTGGGCTAAATACAATGAGCCAACTCTTTGACGTTAAAACCTGTTTACGATCTTACTATAGCTGATAAACGACAGAAAAGAATTACTTTCGCAACAAAGTCGTAGCACGCCCGTCTCACGGAGGGTGTCCATCAGTCCTCCTAGAGTGGAGGGTGACCGAACCTGCAGATCACAGTGGCAGGTATTCTGTCCAGTTCTCCGACAGCGTCTCTGCAACCATGACTCTCGACTCACAGAGTCTGCAGACCCACGTTCACAATCAGGCCTCTCTATGGCTGGACTTTGGGTTGAAGTTCTGTGATCCTCTGCGAGTTGTGTGAAGTGTAAATAGACAGAAGTTGAAGGGTTAAATCGTGTTTCATGTCGCTTCAGCGTTGTTTGTTTCCAGCATTGTTTCGCGGACAGCTGATTGTTTGATGGCATTTCTCACGCTGTCAAGCAAAACACTGTGGGGGGGACTTTGCCTCTCTCATTGGTGGGTTGTGTAAATGTTTGAGTTTTTCTTTAGGTGGCGCTGCGCTTCGCTGGTGTCTGTTTGAGCCATGGAGGCTATCACTTGCTCATAGACTTTATTTTATTATCACGATCAATCAAGGATATTCTTCTCTTTTCTTGTACAATATGTGGATGTCATAAGAACAACCATTTAGTATTGGGCTGATTGTCGTTGTCGGGCTACCTGTTGATATCTGAAACTAGAATGTGAATGTGTGTAACTCGTCTGGTTGTTTGATGTTTTTCCGTCTTACAGGAACTGGGCGAGGGTTCGTTTGTTTGCGACTGATCTAAACTGCGCATAGAGAGATATTCTTCTGTTTACTGTGTGTTTCTTGTGAATTAAAATAGTTTAAATATTGTTTGTGTTTTGTTTTTGTGAGGTGCTGTAACAGCATCCCACTCAGCCCTTTTCGTTCGCTATTTTAGTACCAACGCACCTCCTTCTTTTAAGATTAAACGGCTATTTCACTTATAAATACCTTTTATTATCTGCAAGAACACCTGGTTTCATGTTCTTCATTCCTTCCCGTGCAGAGTGTAACATTTGTGAACTTGTTGCGGGCTAAATTAAGCCTGTTTACTGAAACAAGCCAGCCTGTAACCACACCCACGTCAATCAAAGCGTCCGCCCGCGCTTAATCCTGGCACTAATTTAAGGCATTTTAATATAATCTGACGGATGTTAGAATCTAGTATCAGTTGTAAAGTCCCCGAAAACAGTGAGAAGAAGGCGGAATTACACAAGAGACGCAAAACTGTTTTTGTAGCCAGGCGTAAACCATGTTGTTATTTCTCTGGCTGTGAGTTGGACAGTTTGGCATGGGGGGACATTATGGAGACGGATACTCACTTCTGGAGCCAGCCTCAGGTGGACGTTAGAGGAACTGCAGTTTGGTGAAATTAAAGGCTAAAAGCCTTCTTGTGTCGTTACACTTGACAAATTACAACAAATACTCATTTCTACACAGTCTGAACTTTACTGAACAACAGTTTGAGTCGGTGATGGAGGTTAAAGGTTAAACTGCAGTGTGTACCTGTGACACACACACACACACACACACAGTGTGAGTGTCTCTGACTGATTGAGTCTTCTGCTCGCTGAACTCTCTTCGCCCTTCAAATCTCAACGTCTGAACAAAATTCACAAGAGATGGATGAAGGAAGAGTGTGTGTGTGTGTGTGTGTGTGTGTGACGGGCAGAGTAGAAAGTGAAGAAGAAATAGACCTCCCCTCCTCCACCTCCTCCACCTCCTCCTGACCTCCTCCTTCGAACACCAGCCGCCTCAGATTGACTCCATCTGTGTGTGAAGGTGTCGACTGGCAGAAAAACTTCAACCTTCAAATCTGCATCTGAATTCTTGACTCGCAGTTTTTAACGCTGACACACGACAAAAAACTTTACCAACCTGCAGACTACGTCCAGGTTTTAGACAG
>NW_020858454.1:0-681 GCF_000972845.2 Larimichthys crocea | reverse complement strand
AGTATCGTGTAAATCTGACAGCTGTCCTCTCAAATCTTTAATTATTTCTGATTTTAAAAAGTCAGGAAATAGTGAAACACAATTTTTTTAAATCCCTAAATGACACTTGCAGATTAACAGTTTCAAACCAAACATATAGGAAGCTACATAAGCCAAAGAAAAATCACTAAATCCCCTCAGTTAAGAGGCTGTCAGTCGGGGATGTTACAGAATATCAGAATAACTGCACTTTAATCAGCTTTAATAAGAAAGCTCAGAGTATTTTGCACATGTATAGATCTATACACTTGTATTTTGATATTTGAGCGAGTACAGATTAGTTTGTGTGTTAATCTGACAGCTATCTTCTCAAATCTTTGATTATTTCTGATTTTAAAAAGTCAGAAAATAGTGAAACACAATTTTAGAAATCCCTAAATGACACTTGCAGATTATCTGTTTAAAACCAAACATATAGGAAGCTACATAAGCCAAAGAAAAATCACTAAATCCCCTGAGTTAAGAGGCTGTCAGTCAGAATAACTGCACTTTAATCAGCTTTAATAAGAGTATTCTGCATGTGTACAGATCTATACACTTGTATTTTGATATTTGAGCGAGTACAGATTAGTCTGTGTGTTAATCTGACAGCTATCTTTTTCAAATCTTTGATTATTTCAAGGATTCAAGGAGTTTTATTTG
>NW_020858453.1:0-580 GCF_000972845.2 Larimichthys crocea | reverse complement strand
GAATGAGTTTGATTCAAACTTCATCTCCATAGTGACACAGACAGTTTGTTAAAATAAATAAATAATACAAATAAATGATAATAAATGAGTTTACTGTGAAATCTTTTGTTAATTTTTGGTTTATCAGAATGTTTTTCAAATATTTTTCAAACGTTGTAAATGTGTTTGTCACTTGGGCGGCGCCTCCTGCAGCCTCCTCGTGTTGGCTCGAGCTGCTGACAGATGGTAACATTTGCTCGCAGTGTTTCCTCCAGTGACCCTGAACGCTGAATATCACACAGCAGGAAGTGACAGCATCCTGTTAGCATAGCACTGCTAACCGTCTGTAATTAGAAGGGAACATAAACAACATGGAGCCAAGGAGCCGAGGAGCTGACGGAGCCAAGGAGCTGACGGAGCCAAGGAGCCGAGGAGCTGACGGAGCCAAGGAGCCGAGGAGCTGACGGAGCCGACAGAGCCTCTCCTCTCCTCTCCTCTCCCCCTCCTCCTCCTCATCTCCTCTCCCCCTTCTCCTCTCCTCTCCTCTCCCTCTCCTTCTCCCCCTCCTCCTCCTCCTCTCCTCCTCCTCCTCTCCTCCTCT
>NW_020858452.1:0-661 GCF_000972845.2 Larimichthys crocea | reverse complement strand
AGCTGGACTAGATTCAGCTTCTTTGCTCCTTAAATAAACTAATTAACAGAGAAAATAATCTTGAAAATTGAAATTAAGCAGCAAAGATGTTCTCTCTAATCATCTGGTCAACATTAAAAAGAAAAAGCCACTTAACGATCCCCTGTGGCGAACACAAGTGGAATTCTCTTCTCCCCAATGAAAGTCTTCTGAGTTGTGTAATGGTAAAATTCAATCAATCACTAGAGACGCACAAGCTCCCCCATCCTTAACACAAGATACCAGATCCTTTTGTTTTTTTTGTAACTCGTGATGCCAAGACTCAACTTTGCAACTGTAGTAAATTCAATCAACCACTACAGACGTACAATCCCGCCCCCCTTCTTAAGACAAGATACCAGGTCCTTTTGTCTTTGTAATGTAATCGTAAATTCAATCAACGGACAGAAGGGTGTGGAAACACTTCGTGGAGGGGTGGACAAAGAGGACTGTCCCTCAGGTATAAATATCTAGGTGTCTGGGTCTCTTCTTCATCTTTGACCGCTCGTGTGTTGAATTTTTCTTTGCAAAGAAAATAAAACCTTGTCGGCCGGCAGAAGTCTCTATTTCATTCTTCACCAGCAGCAGAAAATTTCCACAACAGTTGATTGAAGGTTTATTCAAATGACCTGTTAGGCAAGGT
>NW_020858451.1:0-510 GCF_000972845.2 Larimichthys crocea | reverse complement strand
GTTACATTGCTGAGTTGCCCAGCTCATGTTCTGGCACGACACCAGCTCCACCCTCCTCGTCTTTATTCTGTTAGTTTATCAAGCACCATCATCGGGTTGAAGCTGTCTGATACTTTGGTTTACTTGCACGACTGATGTCAGTGTGAGCATGTAAGCATTTAGCACAAAGCACTGCTGTGCCTAAATTACAGCCCTTAGCGTGGCTGTGGACGTGATTTATAGGCTGGTGTCTGTCTCCTTTTTCTCTCTTAAACACTTTGTAACTACTGTTTTTAAAAGTTCTATATGAAGCTGATTACTCGCTGAAATATGTAAGTGGTTATCTCAGACTATGCATTCCAAAGGAGACGTTTCACAGCAGACTGAACATCAGTGTCCTAAATGTAACTTGGATACGCTCGCAGCAGCGTGAAATGTTCGTCTGAGGTCAGTGAAGTGAAGAGGACACTGCTGCAGTGTTCACCACTTCCTTTAGTTTGCAGGCTTCCTATATTATTTGAAACAACACAA
>NW_020858450.1:0-510 GCF_000972845.2 Larimichthys crocea | reverse complement strand
CTCGTGATTGTGGCAACAAAAAAGGAAGCACTCGATGAGCCAGTTAAAAAAAAAAAAAGAAGAAAGGTTTATTCTAGTTGATGAGCTGCACTGCATGTTAAATTCTCTATTCACTGGGTTATAATTTGGATTTGACCTTAGGTAATCAACTATATCCGCTTCAAGTTCTCATTTGCATGTTTATTGCTTGTTAAAGATCAACGGTGCCGCAAAAGTTTAAAGGGTGAATCAATAGTGTTCAAGAATTTTTGTTCACAACCCAAATAGTGATGTCAAAGAGGGTACTTTGTTTTTAAAAGAGTACTCTACCGATTTATTATTGTGCTTCGACAACACTGTCAGACTCAGAATATACAGTAAACAGCAAACGATCAAAATGAATCAGTATTGTTAGATCCCGAGTTACCCCTGTACAGGTGGTTTCGGCCCAGCTCTCCGTCTCACGGGTCCGATCCTCAAGCCCGTGGGTCTTACCCTATCGGGACAATGGGGAACGAAGGGACTTTTCAT
>NW_020858449.1:0-606 GCF_000972845.2 Larimichthys crocea | reverse complement strand
CTGTAGAGGAAGATGAATCCTGTAAATATGTCTTAAACCAAAACAACAAAAACGGCTAAATCAGAGTGGATGTGTATGTTTGAGGATCATCAGCATAAACATAGCTGGTTATGAGTTACAGTTTGGTAATATATGGAGGAAAATCCATTGTGCAAATTTGTGCAATTGTGCATATAGAAATGTAAACATGTAAACCTGTGCAAAGAATACACATGCTGAGTAGTAGAAGGTAGCTAACAGCTCTGTCATGTTTGAATGCACAGCTTCACAGGGACCCCATAACTCAGGCACTCAGGCTCCAGTCACAGACTCATCTACTTCATCCATTTTCCTGGTCAAACACTTGGATTTCACGATGTGGACTGCTTTGCCAAATCGTGTTAAACCACAAAAACATCAAAGTGCTGTCTGTGTCACTTCCATTCATGTTTTCAAGTCATCATTCTCAGTCACTGAGTAAGTATGCATGTAATTGTATTTTTCAAAAATAAGTGTTATAAATGTTATGTGTCTTGGTCAAAGTTTACCTCAAAGTTTACCTCAAAACATGTTGTATTTGTATATGTGTGTATTTGATATACTCACACTGTTTATACTGCTATATCT
>NW_020858448.1:0-71220 GCF_000972845.2 Larimichthys crocea | reverse complement strand
AATTGCATTATAGAAATGTGGAAATTCAACACCATAATTATTGATAACAGATTGTGCTAATACATAATGCTGCAAATAAAATGCTTCTCTCACAGTGTTTAGGCTATATTATCCTAGCCTCTAAAGTTTATTAACACTTAATTGTGTTAAATCAGGTGCAGCGAACAAGGCCATTATTAATGATGACATATAATGTTGCAGTTAAAATGACATTAATTACGTTACGTCCCTCCTATTGTTTTTAGCCTATGAGCTATATTAGCCCCAGCTCCATAAAACATGTGTTTGTGTTTTAAATAAAGTTTCTATCATCTTGTTCATTGCTGTATTATCTTCTTACATTTGACTGGAGGAAGTCTTTTTGACGACACAACTCTGTGAAGTCCATCCGAGTCTGAATCTCTCGTTTCACGCTGTATGGAGGAAAAGATCCAGTCGACTTGGTTGAATCAGTGTATCATCTGGGTCTGCTAGCGAACCGCGGGTCTCCTGAGTCTCCTGAGTCTTTTGGTTCTTTTGATTCTCGGGTGTTTCCAGCTCTGTACGGATTTACTCGATGCATCTGAATCTGAATCTGAATCTGAGTCTACTCTGCAGGAAGTTACACTGACATGCAGTCAGCTCAGCTAAGTCCCGACTCCCTAAGCTATTCTAGTGGTGGAAACGACTGCTTTTGTCAACAACAATAGCGAGGCATGTTGTGATGAGACTGTACAGGTTAAAAGGAGAGGAGGGAATTTTATCATTTTAATTTGAATATATGGCCCACTGTTAGGCAGATATAGGATGGTAAAGATCCAGGTTAATGGAGACTATGACTCATGAATCCTGAGTCAATTAGAGGATCTGGGTTAATGAGATGAATCGCAATTCATACACCACTACTTTTCAGATCTCACAGCTCCTAGAGAGCTACAGAAAGAATTAAAAGACTGCAGGCTGAGGAGTGGACATATAGATTTTACCTGCTTGTATAGCCATCCCTGTTTGGTCACCTCTGCTCTGGGATTCCTACGCATAGAGTTAGAGCGCTTCCCAAACACAGCCGTCTTTCTGGGGGTACGAGATGTCTGGAGGTTTGAAGACAAGAGGGTTTATGATGGTTATATCTTTATTAAGTAACAAAGCACCAGACAAGTATACATGAGTATCAAATCAAATCAAATCAAATCAACAAATCATCAGAACAAATCAA
Organism: Larimichthys crocea; assembly: GCF_000972845.2. Taxonomy (NCBI): domain Eukaryota; kingdom Metazoa; phylum Chordata; class Actinopteri; family Sciaenidae; genus Larimichthys; species Larimichthys crocea. The sequence continues at coordinate 70,025 of NW_020858448.1, read as the reverse complement.
CACAAACATATTGTACAATTACAATGAATGATAAAATGACAATAGATTACAATGAATGATAAAATGATTACAGTAGCAGTGGAACCTGTGATAGAGATAGAGAGACACATATGCACAGCAGCAGCAAATCATTAACTAAATATAAACTGTAATGGAGATATGATAGCAATAATAACAGTAATAATATATGTAGTGGACGTCATGCAGGACCACAGCAGCAGCCACGATCCATGAGAACCTGCTGGACGACAGAGCACAGAAACTCTGGGGAAGAAGCTTAGTTAGTAACATGCATTAATGAGACATGTATGTTTACAGATGGTGGAGAAAGAGAGAGAGAGAGAGAGAGAGAGAGAGAGAGAGAGAGGGTTTTCGGTAAGGGAGATGTGACTGCATCTTCAACCAATACCTTGCCTGACTAGAAATAACCCTGAAAGAGACAGACAGAGACAGACAGAGAGAGAGAGAGAGAGAGAGAGAGAGAGAGAGAGAGAGAGAGAGAGAGAGAGAGAGAGAGGAGGGAGGTGGAGTCCCCTGGCAGTCTAATCCTATGGCAGCATAACTAAGGGATGACCTGAGCCAGCCCTAACTATAAGCTTTATCAAAGTGGAAAGTCTTAAGTCTACTCTTAAAAGTGTTGACCGTGCCTGCCTCCCGAACCCAGAATGGTAGTTTGTTCCACAGAAGAGGAGCCTGATAGCTGAAAACTCTGGCTCCCAATCTACTTTTGAAAACTATAGGAACCATAAGGAACCCAGCATCCTGAGAGCACAGTGTTCTAGAGGGGTAGTATGGCGATGTTACATAAGTGGAAGAATACAGTCCTCGAAATTTGTTTTATATGGACATTAAAGGACAAATCCTAATCAAAAACAACTCCAAGATTCTTTACAGTGGAGCTGGAGGCCAGGTGGTGGGTGATCCCGTCTAAAGTAACTAAGTCTCTAGAAAGAGAGTTTCTGAGGTGTTTGGGTACAAGAACTTCAGTTTTGTCAAAGACACCAAGCCTGATGAAATGAATCAGTGAGCTAAACTCCAAGCATGCTTAAGGATATAGAAAAAATAATAGAATAAAAGTGGGATGACTTACAATTTTCTGATGTTAAATTCAGACAGAACTGAAGTTCTTGTAATTGGACCAAAGCACCTCAGAAACTCTCTTTTTAGAGACTTAGTTCCTTTAGATGGGATCACCCTGGCCTCCAGCTCCACTATAAAGAATCTTGGAGTTATCTTTGATCAGGATATTTCCTTTAACATCCACATAAAACAAATTTCACTTCTTGACTGGACTATTGTAACTCTTTGTTATCAGGCTGCTCCAATACTGTAAGTCTCTTAGGACTTTGCAGCTGATTCAGAATGCTGCTGCAAAGTACTTGTAATGACAGGAACCCAGATCAGAGATCATATTTCTCCCATGTTGGCTTCTTTTAAATCAAGAACACAATTTGAAATCCTACTGCTTACCTACAAAGCTCTTCATGGTCAGGTACCATCATATCTAAAAGAGCTCATAATACCTTACTACCCCTCTAGAATACTGCGCTCTCACACCCAAACCCCACCGGACCCGTCCGTGGTGTGTTGCGTAAGCATCACATCATCGCGAGTAATACACGGCCATTCTAGTCGACGTATCATACCCCACTGGCTCCGTCGTGGTCCACTGGATCCGGTGTCAGAATGCAGGGTTCTTTGTGGTTCCTATAGTCTTTAAAAGTAGTTTGGGAGCCAGAGCTTTCAGTTATCAAGCTCCTCTTTAACAAACAAACTTCCATTTTGGGTTCAGGAGGCAGACACTGGGCTGGCTCAGGTCATCCCTTAGTTATGCTACTATAGGACTAGGCTGCCAGGGGACTTCAGATGGTGCACTGGACTCTTCTCTTCTTTTATTTTTTTTTATTTTTATTGACCATAAGTAGTACCTTAGTAGCACAAATGATGTGTGTGTGTGTGTGTGTGTGTGTGTGTGTATCTGTGTGCTCACCCGGCTGTAAGCCTGGGCTTCTGGAGACAGGTCTGACACCATACCGGCACTTTTGGAGTGACAGATTCTCTCAGCTGCAGTATTTACCTTCCCATTCATATCCAAATCACAGTGCCTGGACAGAAGAACAAAGGCATGAGCACATAGTCATGTAAATAAAGATTTGTGGCTCTCAGGTGCAAAGTGAAAGAAGTGGAGTTTGTGATTTCACCCATGTGAAAAAAACACCTGGTAGATAAAACATATGGTGAATGGTAAAGTTAAGACAGTGTGTAGTGTAGTGTAGTCTTGGCCTGTAAACACTAGCAGACCCACTTATAGAAAAGAGAGCACTGCAGAACTCATGTTAAGCTGATAATACTCCCCAGCTTGCAAAATGTTAGTGTCCTAGGTTTATGGGTAATTAATGTTATATCAGAAGTGGATTCCACTTGAGAACAGAAGAGGGATACTAACACTATATGGACATGCAGTATGCAGTACCATCAACAGCAAACAGCAGGTCAGTGTATGGTGTGCACTGCACCTTACTGCTTATGGCTGATAGTTGAAAACATATTAGCATTAGTGAATAACAAATTTTCTTTCTTGTTGTGCTAACAGACAGTGTTTTACAATGGCCAGATTCTTATGCTAGCAAATGTCTTTGAGTTATTTCCTGCTTCTGGAATAAATATAGAATTTCTAAAATGTTTTGCAGTGTGCAGGTGAATAAATAAAATGGTAACATTAGTAAATAAAATAGTACATTCTTTTTGGAGTTTACTTACTGCAGATAGCGTATTGGCGTAGTCTCTTTCAGCTGGATCTGGCTCACTGCTTGTCCAGCTGGTCCACTGTGGTCATGTTGACTGGAAACACACATACAAGCATATCAACAAGATTACAGATGACATTGCAGGAGGTCAACCAAATAGCTTCATTGTCACTTTATTACATCTCTCTAAGTTTGACATATTCTGGTACAGTAGGAAAGAGGTGGGCATGTTTCTGAGTTACATCATTATTAATGTTTATTTTTGCCATCCTTATATGAAGTGCAACTACAGCAAAGACATTGTCGAGTGGTGTCAAAGTGAAACTTGTTTTTTGGACGTGTAGAGTTTTTAGCTGAGCTAGGCAAAAGTGTGCTAGTTAGCTGGCTAGGCGGCTGTTACAAGTGACCCACAGACAGGACAGCAACTAGAGGGGAGACACAATCCGTTGTAGAGGTGCAGTGCAATGTCAATGTCTGTGGCTGCAGAGGAGCTGCGTGGGGACGGGGAACCTCATGCTCATTTTCTCTGCTAAAAAGCACTCTGTGTGTGGAGCAAAGACTTATAAGCTAAAAGGAGCTTGGCCACACTGTGGAAACTGGGGGATATCCCATATGATGAACTCGTCAGGCTTGTGGCAAACCATCTGATAGTCCAACAATTCAAGTTTCATAGCCATTTCAGAAAGCAAGGTCAATCTGTAGCCAATTTTGTAGCTGAGTTACGGCAGCTGTCAGAGCATTGTGATTTCGGGACAGTGTTAGATGATATGCTCCATGACAGACTTGTGTGCAGCATTAATAATGATGCTATACAGCACCGCTTGCTGGGGGAAACCCCACCACTGACTTTCAAGAAAGCCCTGGAGATTTCAATAGCAGTGCACCAAGTCAAGATCACACTGGGGGATCACACTATGCAAATGATTGCAAATGTAAAGATGCTGTTTGCGATGCGTGTAGTAAAAAGGGACGCTAAAAGTGCAGTAGTTTAAAGGGGAAGGGGAAGGGGAAGCTGGGGCTGGGAAAAACGCATCAGGCTCAAGCAACCACTCACGAAGATGAAGAGGGTGTGTTTCTACAACATGTTTGGGGTGGAAACAGACGAGAAACCACCTAAACCCTATTATGCCACAGTCAATGTCAAAGGGCAGGACATTATGTTCGAGACTGATTCAGGAGCTACTGCATCCGTCATCAGTGAGCTCCCCTCAGACAATCAAAGCTCACACTCAGGACCTACACAGGGCAGACCATTCCTCACTTAGGAATGATCTTTGTGGACATTTCAGCAGAGGGAAGCAAAGGCAAAAGCCAGGCTGGTGCTAGCTAAAGGCAGTGGGCCCAGTCTTTTGGGCTGTGATTGGCTTCACACAATTCCACTCAACCGGCATGACATAAAGTATGTGCAGAAAACAGAGGACAATCTGAAGCAGTACAATGATGTGTTCTGGGATGAACTGGGCACAGTGAAGGAGGTGACAATAAAGCTCCATGTCGACCCTGAGACCACACCTCGGTTTTTCAAGCCCAGATCAGTGCCCTATTCCATGAAAGGCAAAGTTGAGGAAGAGCTGGAGCGGTTGCAGAAGCTGGGTATCATCGAGCCCGTCCAGTTTTCAAGGTGGGCGGCGCCCATTGTTCCAGTTTTGAAAGAGGACAAAACTGCATGGATATGCAGGGACTATAAGCTCACAGTGAATCAGGTCTCAAAGCTGGAGGAGTATCCGTTGCCACGCATAGATGACCTGCTTGCGACTCTGGCAGGAGGTAAGCTATTCACGAAGCTTGACATGAGTCAGGTGTACCAACAGCTGCTACTTGATGAGGATTCAAAAAAGTATGTCACAATCAATACACACAAGGGATTATTAAGTACAATCGCCTGGTGTTTGGAGTGGTGTCCAGTCTAGATCTGAGAGGGGAGAGTGCCCTCAGAATTTGGAATGTTTGTAAAAGAAGATAGACTAATGTGACAAAAGTCAATATTTTTTTCCTCGACCAGCCCAGTAAAGTGAAAGTGAAGTGGCCCACTGGGAATTCTCCCAATTACCCACCCCGACCCTGGGCTCAGATACAGTAAGTCCCAAACCATTCCTCAGGTATGCTGCTAAAGGCCTAGGGGGACTTCCTATGATGCAGTGAGCTATTCTCTTCTCCCTCCATCTGTACACATTCATGTCCCATTAATGCATGTTTCTAACTTTGCTTCTCCCACAGAGATTTTCTGCTTTCTCGTCTTGCAGATTCTCATGGATCGTGCCTATACCTCCATCAGTGATTGGTCAAGCCTGCTGATGTTGTGCTGCTTATTCAAACATATTCAGCTTTCATTGTTAGCTCTCCTCTGGCTTTCAAATGATATTGCACTGTTGTCTTTCGGCTCTGAAGATAATTGCATCATTATTGTACAGAAATATTAGTATCTTAATACTAATACTTAATATCTTATTGTATGTCAAAGGGAGTGATCAAATTGATAGTACTGCAGTAGTTATTCATAATGTCTGATAATATTAGGGTTGTGAACAATAAACCGATGCGACCGGATATTCGTTTTAACAAGTGAGAGATACAGCTGCGTCAGTAGCAGCCTCCTCAGTCAATACGAATTAGCCATGAATTCCTAGATGAATCGGTTGTAGAGTAATGGATCGGGTATCATGGTGCGTGAGCGTGGCATATTTGGGCCGTTTCAGAAGTGGAGCTTTAGCCCGCCAGACTTGCTGTTTACTTGCTCAGGTTTGGCCATTTTCCCGGTGTATGTTCTTCTAAACATGCTTCTACGTATGTAAATATGCTACGTAGTTAATTAGTTTCACTATTGTCTGTTTTTACGACCGGCAGTTTGCACGGGGTATTTTATTTTGAAAATCCACTGGATTCTCTCCAACAAATGATTCAGCCAAACTTTTTGGTCCATGTCTAAAAATTAATGCTTTGACGTGATTTTGTTGTTGTTCTTTTTTTTTCTTTTTCTTTTTTGCCAGTGCCATAAAGCAACAATGCTTGGGGATATGTGGTCTTTTACATATTTGAAAAGAAAATAATGTACTGTACTGTAAGATAGTCACTTTGATAGAATTGGCTTCTTTATTTTATAAAATATCTACAATAAATATTAACAGTAGAATCAAATCAAATTAAATCGTATCTTCTTACACTGTATCGATTCATATCGAATCGGTCTATAATAAAAGTATATCGTTTTTGAAATATATTGTAACCTGTGTATCTAAATGCACACTGGCCCCGTCGCCCCCATACACTATTGACACTGCTTAGCAAATTCAGTATTAATACAACAAGCTGTGTCATCATTGCCAAAGATATTTAGACTTTTGTCTTGTCTGTGTGTGTGTGTGTGTGTGTGTGTGTGTGTGCGCGCGTACATGCTTGTGTGGTCTTGTGTCTGTTAATCAGAGAGTTTTACAAAGTCATTTATTTTGTCTTGTTTGTTGTTGTCATGTTTGTTTTTTCTTGTCTGTGTGTGTGTGTGTGTGTGTGTGTGTGTGTGTGTGTGTATGCATGTGAGCTCACCGTGGATGGCCGAGTTTCTCACCCTATCTCTAAGGGAGAGACCAGCCACCCTGCGAGGGAAGCCTATTTTGGCCGCTTGTATTCGCGATCTTATTCTTTGGGTCGCTACCCAAAGCTTGTGACCATAGATGAGGGAAGGAACGTAGAACGACAACGGTAAATCAAAACCTTCTTCACCATGACAGACCGGTGCAGAGTCTGCATCACTGCAGAAGCTGCACCAATCTGCCGGCCAATCTCCCGCTCCATCCTTCCGTCACTGGTGAACAAGACCCCGAGATACTTGAACTCCTCCACTTGAGGCAGGATCTCATCCCCAACCCGGAGGCTGCACTACACCCTTTTCCGGCTGAGAACCATGGCCTCGAACTTGGAGGTGCTGATTCTCATCCCAGCCGCTTCAAACTCGGCTGCGAACCGCTCCAGAAAGAGCTGAAGGTCACGCTCCAATGAAGCCAACAGGACCAGATCATCCACAAAAAGCAGCGACCCAATCCAAACCGCAGCCTCTCAACGCCCTAGCTGCGCCTAGAAATTCTGTCCATAAAGGTTATGAACAGAACCTGTGACAAAGGCAGCCCTGGCGGAGTCCAACTCCCACTGGAAACAAGTCCGACTTACTGCTGGCAATGCGGACCAAGCTCTGGCATCAGGAATACAAGGACCGGATGGCCCGTATTAGTGGGTCCGGAACCCCATACTCCTGGAGCACCCCTCACAGGACTCCCCGAGGGACATGGTCGAACGCCAAGTCCACAAAGCACTGGTTGGGCAAACTCCCATGCACCCTCCAGGACCGCACTAAGGGTATAGAGCTGGTCCACAGTTCCACGACCAGGACGAAAACCACACTGCTCCTCCTGGATCCGAGGTTCGACAATCTTGCGGACCCTCCTCTCCAGGACCCCCGCAAAGACCTTACCGGGGAGGCTGAGGAGTGTGAGGCTGAGGAGTTGGAGCACACCCTCCGGTCCCCCTTTTTGAAGAGGGTAACCACCACCCCAGTCACCACCCGATGTCCATGCGATGTTGCAGAGACGTGTCAGCTAAGACAGCCCGGCAACATCCAGAGCCTTGAGGAACTCCGGGCGGACCTCATCCACCAAGGAGCTTTTTGACTACCTCAGCGATCTCAGCCCCAGAGGTAAGCGAGACCACCACGGGGTCCCCAGACTCTGCTTCCTCAGTGGAACATGTGCTGGTGGGATAGAGGAGGTCTTCGAAGTAATCCCTCCACCGACTCAAGACGTCCCCAGTCGAGGTCAGCAGCACCCCGTCCCCGCTGAACACAGTGTTGACAGTGCACTGCTTCCCCCGCCTGAGCCGCCGGATGGTGGTTCAGAACCTCCTCGTAGCCATTCGAAATTTGTTCTCCATGGCCTCACCGAACTCCTCACACAACCGAGTTTTTGCCTCTGCAACCACCGATGCCGCGCTCCGCTTGGCATGTCGATACCCGTCAGTTGCTTCTGGAGTCCCACAAGCCAAAAACGTTCTGTAGGACTCCTTCCTTAGCTTGACAGCATCCCTCACTGCTGGGGTCCACAAGCAGGTTCAGGGGCTGCTGCCACGACAGGCACCGACCACCTTACGGCCACAGCTCCGGTCAGCTGCCTCGACAATGGAGGCATGGAACAAGGTCCACTCGGACTCAATGTCCCCCGCCTCCCCCAGGATGTGAGTTGAAGCCGGACGTTCCCAGCAAACCCACACAGAACGTTTGAGCCTGCCAGGTCTGACCGCCATCCTCCCCCACCATCGGAGCCAAGTCACTACCAGGTGGTGATCAGTTGACAGCTCCGCCCCTCTCTTTACCCGAGTGTCCAAAATATGTGGCCTCAAGTCTGACGACACGACCACAAAGTCGATCATCGAACTGTGGCCAAGGGCGTTCTGGTGCCAAGTGCACATATGGACACCCTTATGTCTGAACATGAACAATCCATGGCGAGCACAGAAGTCCAATAACAAAACACCACTCGGGTTCCTCCCAATCACGCCCCTCAAGTCCCCCAGAAGGACGAGGGAGTCCCCAGAAGGAGCGCTCTCCAGCACCTCCTCCAAAGACCCCAAAAAGGGTGGGTACTCTGAACTGCCGTTCACTGCATAGGCACAGACGACAGTCAGGACCCATCCCCCCACCCGAAGGAGAAGGAAGGCTACCCTTTCGTCCACCGGGGTGAACCCCAACGTACAGGCGCCGTGCAGGGGGGAAACAAGCATTTCCACCCCTGCTCTGCGCCTCTCGCCGGGGGCAACTCCAGAGTGGTAGAGCGTCCAACCCCTCTCAAGGAAACTGGTGAGTCGAAGCGAGCCCGACTATATGTAGCTGGTACCTTTCGACCTCGCACACCAGCTCAGGCTCAGCCCCGACAACATAGCTCATGGGATCATTGGAACATGCAATTTTCCTATGTTTTGAGTGGTGATCATGTCTGTAGAGTGACATTTAAGGCCACGGTAGTTCATTATGTTTTATTTTTTCTCTGGTCCTCACTCTATGCTGACGCAATACACACCCATTATAAACGCAGAATTCGAATAAAAACCTGCTCAACTTTATGCCTTGATAGTTTAAAAACGGCAAAAAAATTTTTTAAAAAAATTAAATACAAGTTTAATAGTTTAAGATCTTGTGTACAATTTTTATTTTGAATGAAGTCTGTAGTAGTGTAGAAGGTCTGTGTGTGTGTGGCTGTGCATCTGTTCTTTGGCATCTGGCCCAGTTTCTGCATGGGATATCTGTGTGTCCTCCTCACACACATACTGTACAGGGTTTTTCTCTCTAACACACTTTGTGTGTATGTGTGTGTGTGTGTGTGTGTGTGTGTGTGTGTGTGCAGAAAACAAAATAACTCTGAGCTAGCAAGTGTTATTTATAATATAAAATAATAATATTTACAGAGAGCCAACAATTCCAGCAAAGCACTTGGCGATGGTGGCAAGGAAAAACACCTTTTAACAGGCAGAAACCTCACGCAGAACCAAGCTCATTGGTCAGCCATCTGCTACGACCGGTTTTAATAGAATTATGACTAAAGGTAGCAATAAAGAAAATGATAATAAATGCTGATCTAGGCATAGACACAATTCATGAGAACCTGCGAGATGGGAAAGCGGATAAAGTCCGGGTAGAAGCTAAGTTAGTAACATACATTCGTGGGACATGAATGTGTACAGATGGAGAGAAATATAAGCTCTCCTGAGCCAGCCTACTCTAAAATGTGTGAAGGCTGTCTGCCTCCAGAACCCAAACTGGGGGCTAGTTCCACAGAAAAGGAGCATGATATCTGAAGCTCTGGCTCCCAATCTACTAGACTATAGGAACCACAAGGAAGCCAGCATTCTGAGAGTGTAGTGTTCTAGAGGGGTAGTAAGAATCTATCAGCTCCTTAAGATATGATGGTGCCTGACCATGAAGAGCTTTGTAGGTAAGGAGAAGGATTTTAAATTCTTGATTTTACAGGTAGCCAATCCAAAGAACCAAACGGTAGAAATATGATCTCTGATCTTGGTTAATATCAATGCACATGCTGCCACGTTCATCAGAGTTTAACATCAGAAAATTGCAGGTCATCCAAGACAACAGTGCTATCGGGCTTGATCGATAAATATAATTTGGTATCATTGGCATACTGAAAAGTAATGGAATGATTCCTAATATCCACTAAAGCAGGGGTCGGCAAATAAGTTTGGACGCGGGCCAATTTTTTTTCTGGCAATTCCATCGCGGGCCATGACCATGCGCGCGGGGGGGGGTTTCCTGATTGGCTGAGTGAGAACCGCACGTGTGTTCTGCGTCCTGATTAATTAAGGGAGTACTGTACAAAATGCGTGTAATAAGGTGTATAAAAGTGTGTGGTTAGGGGTTTTACGGCCTTAAAACATGTATGGTAATTGTACTTACTTCGCGGATTTCGTTTACGCCCACTGCGTCTGTCATGAAACAGGCAACCTGCCCTAGCAACCTGCCGTAACTAATGTATACAGCAGCGCAGATCTGCCGCTGATGTGCATTCACATTCATATTTGATATTTGAGCCGACCTTGTTTGGTTTTGTTTTTTTCATTTAATGAAAAATATTTGTTCACGTTGTCCGTTACAAGAGGGACACAGGACACTTTTACTTTCCACAGGTTACAGCGCACACACGTGCCAATTAGTGTTCCAACCTGTGCGTCAAGTAAAGAGGCTGCGAGGATGTTCTGGCTGCTGTTTTGTCACGTTACTTATCAGCTACTTTTCAATAAATGTTGTGAAATCTGTGAAATTGTTGTATTTTGACAGGAAACATGAGGTTTAAAAGATATATTTAAATATATATATTTTAAAATAAATCAACGTCATCTAGCGGGCCAGATATAATTGATGGCGGGCCAGTATTTGGCCCGCGGGCCGCTAGTGCCGACCCCAGAGACTCACTCGTAGCACCTCGCTCTGAATTCAAGGTGGCGATTTCATTGGCTAGATAGAATCACATGGGTAGTATGACTCTCACACGATTGGTTGGTACCTTCCAATGCTTGCTCAGTGCAGTGCTTGGATAGGGAAAAGTAATGTTACAGCATGAAATAGACTCGCCTGTCAAAAAAAAAAAAAATTCTACAATTAATCTCGGGTCCGGATGATATGGCGATCCGGTCCGGATCCGGACCCCGGTCCGCGGGTTGGGAACCCCGGCACTAAAGGAAGCATATATAAAAAGGTAAATAGAATTGTTCTAACCACAGAATCTTTGGAAATCCATGACTAACTTTGGTGTGTATAATATTTATTGCCAAGGTTTTCACTTTCAAGGAATTTGTCTTGGTGTATTGGTACAGAATGAACATTAAGTAAAAATATAAGCAGGATAAAAAAAACGGCAGTACAATATAGACAACTAGAACATTTCTAAAGAAATTTTGAGTGTGCCTGACTCTGGCCCCCATTATTACTGATACTGCTCAGTAAATGCAGTACTAGAAAAATTCCCGCAGAAATTTTGAGAGTGGCGAGTGGGCTGTTTCCGGGGGTCTGTATTCAAAAAGCACACCTCAAATAGTCATTTTTAACATGTTTATTTAAACACAGGAGCAGCTAGCGCTAACATGCTAGCAATTAACATTAGCATATTAGCAATTAACATGTATTCTTTGTGACTAAAAATGAGTGGCTAGCACTGACGTGCTTGCAATTAGCATTAGCATGTTAACATAACCATGTTAGCATTACTATGTTAGTGCTGATGCGCTAGCAATTAACATTAACATTTTAGCATTAGCGTGTTAGCATTAATATGTTAACATTAGCAATTAACATTAGCATGTTATCATTAACATGTTAACATTACCATGTCATCATTAGCATGTTAACGCTGATGCGCTAGCAATTAGCTTAGCATTATCACCATTAGCATGTTAACAGTAGCAATTAGCATTAACATGTTATCATAAGCATGTTTGTGCTGATGTGCTAGCAATTAACATTAGCATGTTAACATTAGCATGTTAACATTAGCATGTTAACGCTGATGTGCTGATGCGTCAGCAATTAACATTAGCATGTTAGCATTAACATGTTAGCATTAACATGTTAACATTAGCATGTTAGTGCTGATGTGCTGACGCGTCAGCAATTAACATTAGCATGTTAACATTAGCATGTTATTGCTGATGCGCTATGATGTCTACATAGTCGTTTTGTGTCGATAAGTGAAGAAATGTGCCTTTAGGAGCAATTCAGAGAAACGTTACTTCTGCTTTCCTCGAGAAAATTTCCCGCCTTTTTAACATGGAAGTGTATGAGGCTGAGGATGGGAGTTGCTGCCACATCTTTGTGTTTCCCGCCAAAACGATATATCTGACAGCTTCAACAGTGTTATCACTGCGACCGCCTCGAATTTTCCTACGTTTCTAGATATAAATGATTTCTGTAGCTTCACATTTGCGACCACAGTCGCAGTTTACAAATTTATTTTTCAACGACTTTTTCTCTTCCTCTCCACTCTAGCAATGACATCACACACTCTAGCTCTCCAAAGTTCTCGCAATACACACCTATTAATTTTTTGCCGTGGTTTTTGGCAATTTTTGGCAAAACCGCCGAAAAGTCATAGCACACCATTCCCGGCCGAGCCGGTCGTTTTGATACCCGTTTTGTGTATGTGCGACAAAAACTTTGGGAGGAGAAGCAAACTAGCAATTAGCATGTTAACATTAACATGTTGGCATTAGCATTTTATCCTTATTATGTTAACGCTGATGTGCTAGCAATTACCATTAGCATGTTAACATTAGCATGTTAACATTAGCATGTTAATATTAGCATGTTAGCGTTGATGCACTAGCAATTACCATTAGCATAATAACAATAGCATTTGGCATTAGCATGTTATCCTTAGCATGTTAGCGCTGATGCGCTAGCAATTATCATTAACATGTTAACATTAGCATGTTAACATTAGCATGTCAGCGCTGATGCGCTAGCAATTACCATTAGCATGTTAACATTACCATGTTAGCGTTGATGCGCTAGCAATTACCATTAGCATGACAACATCAGCATTTGACATTAGCATGTTATCCTTAGCATGTTAACGTTGATGCACTAGCAATTAACATTAGCATGTTAGCATTAGCATGTTAACATTAGTATGTTAGCGTTGATATGCTAGCAATTACCATGGTAACAGTAACATGTTAGCATTAGGATATTAACATTAGCATGTTAGCGCTGATGCGCTACCAATTAACATTAACATGTTAACATTAGCATTTCAGCATTAGCATGTTAGCGCTGATGCACTGACAATTAATATGAGCATGTTAGAATTTAAATGTTAACATTAGCAATTTGCATTAGCATGTTAACATTAGCATGTTATCGTTGATGCGCTAGCAATTTACATTAGCATGTTAACATTAGCATGTTAACAATAGCAATTAACATTAGCATGTTAGCATTAGCATATTAACAAGTAGCATGTATTTGGTTATTAGTGGCTAATGATAATTGCTAGCGTTGACGTGCTAGCAATTACAATTTGCAGTAATTTCAGCATTGGCCGCTAATGTTAGCAGTTAGCATGTCTTTACAGGTAGCGCTAACGCGCTAGCTCTGCTGTCTCTGTCTGCCATTTTACACAGACAAGTTCAAATTAAGCCAACTGCTAAAATGGCCGCCAACGTCAGTTGGAAATCCAGACAGAAAGAGAGAGAAAATGCTGAGACCACCCCTCAGAGGAGGGATCTCTGGCCAAATTGTATTTCCAATCATTGAACCGAAATCACTGGGAGCATCCTGTGCCCTTCCTGAACGTCTACATATTTGTTTTGTGTCGATAAGTGAAGAAATGTGCCCTTAAGAGCAATTCAGAAAAAGGTTACTTCTGCTTTCCTCCAGAAAATTTCCTGCCTTTTTAACATGGTAGTCTATGGGCTGTGGATGGGGGGTTGCTGCCACATCTTTGTGTTTCCCGCCAAAACGATATATCTGACAGTTTTAGCAGGTGAATGTGAGTGAGGCAACAAATTTTTCTACGTTTCTATGTATGAAGTGTGTCTGTAGTGGTACATTTGAGACCACGGCAGTTGAATACATTTTATTTTTTCACTGATTTTTCTCCCTGCTCCTCACTCTAGCTGATGATATCATTAGTAAGGGCAACATATGAAAATCTGGGAACTAAATCCTTACCAAGAATTTTTTTTCACAATTGTGTTTAGGAAGGTGTGTAATGTCATGTCTTAAAATGTTGAAATTCAACTCCCGCGGGAAACCTCCTAAAAAATTGCTTAAAGTTGGGGTACCTGTAACCGATTTTTGAAAAATCGACAATGTTAAATTTGGCTTTAAGTAACTTGTGAGGGGTCAAACTAGGGGGTTTTCATGATTCTGAGTTGATTGCAATCATTAGTTTTTCACCAAAACTACTCTTTAGTGCAAAAACATCCACCCCTACTTTTTCCACTTACTACATTTTCAGTCATTATTCATGAATAAAAGGTTCCAAACCCCCCATCATTCCACAGTTGGGTGAATTTCACCTGCTAAAGTCCTACCTTGGATCCTTGGGTAATATCATAGAGGATTCTAGACTACTAGAGCTGATCCAGCTGATCTATCCAGGGAGTACGACAGCCAACTACATCCTGGATGGAGGATGTTTTGATAATCCGTGCTCACCTCCTGGTTGATGCAGCCATCTATCAGCACATCATGAAACATGCCTTCACTGAATAGGGGCTTGGTGAAAGGAGGACCTTGATGGAGAAGGTAGCTGATGGGAAAATGGGAGCCAGACACACAGATCCAGTTGTTGTAGTGTTTGAACGGAGGTTTGAAGAAATCTTCAAAAGACTTGCCAAAGGAAGAATGCCTGCACTCTAGGTGCAGTACTACTACATTGTAGATGTCATCAAGATCTTCATCAGAACTCAACGGCTTGCAGACCACAATGGGCACCTGTCCTGCATTGTCACTAGGATGCTAGACATCTTTGCAGCTGCGGGGCATCATCAATAGAGGGCACGGGTGTACTGTCAACTCATGAAGCAACTCGAAACTTTGCCTGCTTACAAGGAAACCTTTAAAAGCTTTACTGCCCATGGGAACCATGTTGTCCGTTACTCTAGCCATGATTGTTCTGGCACCTGGTGTGACATCTGTATTGAGCAGATATGAATGAAGGCAGCCAAGTCAGAAGGTGGACTGAGCAGAGGGAGGATGAGAAATAGTGATTCTTGTCACAGGTACTGGGTGCTTACCCTCAACCACTTCTCCAATGTCAACCAGCACATGGAGGAAAGTGTCAAGTAACATGGTCCACTCCACAGAGACCTTGCCAAAACACAAATGGAGCGAGATGCTGAAGCGATTGAACTTGTCCTCAAATGGTTTGAGGAGATCAACCCATTTGACCAAGATCGAGATAAGGAGTTGCTTATGTCTTTCTCAACAGGATTCACAAGCACAAGAGATGACCCAGTTAATGCAGAGAGAACAGCTGAAGTAGGGAGGGAGATGCAGATAAAGCTGGATGGACGGTCAGCCACATCGACCATGGAGGTGAAGCTGAAGGTACAAGCCCTGTCATCACTCAGAAAGATTCCCAAGGTCAATGAAAAGAAGACTCACCTTGACTCACTCAACTGTGAGTTCAGTTGTTCAACTGACATCATTTTGGCCCAACGGGCTATGACAGTTGAGACGAGCTTACAGTATGAGCTGACTTCCTTCCCGTTGTCCATGTTCAGCAACAAAAATCAGAAAATGAACAAGCCAAACAAGGCAGGCTTTTCCAAGACTAGCCTGAAGGATTTAACTGATCCGCTTGACCTCACTAACCAACCCTCCTCCACTCTTCTGGTTGATGGTGGATGGCTTCTCTACATGGTGAAGTGGGAACAAGGTCAGAGTTGGCAGGAGGTTGCCAACAGTTACCTGAGATACTTGCAGGGTCTTGGCTGTCGCTCTCAGAGGATCATTGTGGTCTTTGATGGCTATAGCAGATCGCCAAAAGATCATGACCACATCAGACATACCAAGAAGTCATGCTGTGATCCACTGTAGCACAAACATTCTGCCACATACATTGACTAAAAACCTGCTCAACTTTGAGCCTTGATAGTTTAAAAACAGTAAAAGCTGTCGATGAGTGTAGTGAATCCCTGAAGAGAAGGCAAGCATAACTACGTTTTAAAGTTGTTGTTTTTTTTTGTCGTTTTTTTTAATTGATTATTTTTTTGGCTTTTTATGCCTTTTAATGATAGTGCAGATGAAGATAAACAAGGAAGCAGGGGGCAGAGAGAGGGGGAATGACACAGGACTGTAGCCTCTATACACAGGGCAGCCGCTTAAACCACTATGCTATTGACTGCCCCGCTCTGAGCCTTGTTGACAAGGAAGAAACGGTTCTTGTTGTGTGAGGTTTTGGTCTTGATGGGCTGCAGCCTCCTACCAATGACCAAAAAGAGGAGAGTGAGCCAAAGGGTTTGTGTCCGGGGTGGGAGGGATCAGCCACAATCTTTCCTGCAAGCTTCAGAGTCCTGGAAGTGTACAGGTCCTGGAGCAATGGAAGATTTGCAGATCTCTGCAAATCGATTGACCCGCTGCCCTTGTCTTTGACAGTGGCACTAGATAGTGTTGGAGGATGTGAGGATGAACTCGATGGTGGTGTAGAAGTGCACCATCATTGTCTTTGGCAGGTTGAATTTCTTCAGTTGCCACAGGAAGTACATCCTCTGTTGTGCTTTCTTAATGAGGGAGCTGATGTTCAGCTCCCACCTGAGAGATGATGGTTCCCAGGAAACAGAAAGACTCCACATTCTCAATCGGGGAGTCACAGAGGGTGATGGGGACAAGCGTGGTTAGGTTCTTCCTATCCACAAATCCACAACCATCTCCACTGTCTTTAGAGCGTTAAGCTCTAAGTTGTTTTGGCTGCACCATGTCACCACATGGTCAATCTCCCACCTGTAAGCAGACTCGTCACCATCAGAGATAAGTCCGTGAACTTCAGGAGCTTGACGGACTGAACTGTTTGTGTAGAGGGAGAAGAGCAGAGGAGAAAGAAAGTAGCCCTGGGGGGATCCAGTGCTAATGGACTGAGACTCAGAGACATATTTCCCCAACTTCACGTGCTGCCAGGAAGTATGTGATCAGGTACGCTCAGCTGGGAGAGCTTCTCCTGAAGTAGAGCTAGGGGTCATCTACAGACCTGTTGGCTCTGTAGGCAAACTGCTGGGGGTCCAGGAGGAGTCAATAATGGCTTTGAGGTGTGAAAGCACAAGGTGCTCAAAGGACTTCATAACCACAGAGGTCAGGGCGACGGCTCTGAAGTCATTTGAGATAAATCTGAAATATAGGACTTAAACCAGCTTAGTCCGGTTCCTTTAATGCCAAATAGTTGTTCAAGTCTCTGTAAAAGAATTTGATGATCAATGGTGTTAAATACAGCACTAAGATCTAACAGGACAATAATCGAATAATCAGTAATAATAATAATAGAGTCCTTTGCCTGTCTAACTTTACATTTCACAAAATGGAGCTGCCATGAGTTTGTTTCTCAGTGGTTGTGTCACTGAGTGGGGGTAATCTTTTAGAAATATAGTGGTTTCTGGTGAACCGGAGAGAGATATACTTCAAACCTTTCGTCAAACTCTGGTTGACCCCAATTTGGCAGTTTTACGACTTTGACCTTTGACCCAATATGGGGGGTCCCCGCCCACCCTGCCATTGCTATTGGCTGTTTGTGTGTGTGTGTGGGTGTGTGGGCGCGCACACGTAACCCAGGTGTAACTTTGGTAATTAAACCTTAAGCTTAACCTGAAATTGTTGTTTCATTAGTTAGTCAGTAGTTAGTAGTTAGTAACACGTTCCAACTGCACTTGAAGGCAGCACTCAGGTTCACCAGATCTAACCAAACGAAAGGCAGGTAGCCTTTTAGCAACCAATCAATGTGCACGTTCTGCTTATTGTGTAGGAGGCAAGTTTATACGCAGCACTTTTGCAATTCCGTTTGACTCCAGCCGCGATAGCAGAAGGCAGCAATCCGCTGAACGAAAGCTGTAACATATTGATTGTAGTAAAACTACCGCAAATCAATTAAGTTAATGTAGCTTCAAGTAGTTTCTTTCTTTACAGTTTAGCACTGTGCTTAAGCAGTTACACGGGCGAACCGTCTTTCATCTTGTGAGAGCTGAGAGTCCCCGACGGTGCTTAGCACTGGAATAAAGTGCAGCGGTGAGAGTGACATTTTCTGTTAGCTGCTGCTACTCATATGCTGAACGGATTAGCTATATGAAGATATACTGTGGTGAACTGTTGCATTAAGCTTGTTGCACTGTGAGCACTCGGCACCTTAGCCTGTGCACTTAATACACTAAATAAAAAGTTGATCAGCCATTTTGTCTATATGTGTGATTGAAGGGAATGTTTTGAGATTTATGTTTCTAATACCGAGTTAAAGAGGGGAATAAGTTTGTTATTTTCTAATACAAATTGTAATGTGAAGGAATTTTCTTCTTTCAGTTGTGAGTTAGGGGTTCATTTCATGATCCTTATTACAGAAACTCATTATGATAAATAAATGAATATGTTTTGCTCATGATTTAAATCACAATTTATGATATGTTATTGTTTTGAATTATTATCCAATGATTCATGAGAGGATACTTGATTTCTAGATTTGAAGTTATTGAGCTTTAGTGTAATGCAAGGCCAGTGTTCTAAAAATTAGGATTATACTGGGGTGCAGATGTCTTAACTCATACAGATAGTGTGTGTCTGTCCTGTTCTTTGTATGTCTCGCATACCTCCCTTAGTTGGCCTCTGATTTACTGAGGCTGGTAGGGAGAGGCAATTATAAATTAGTGGTACAAGGACAGGAGAGACAGGCTAGGGAAGTACCATGTGGATATAAAATATAGTGCTCATTATTGAGCAGTAAACCAACTAAACCCACCAAACATCGGACGTCGGAGAGACGTGCAGATCATGTCAGTATTGGGTCGGTCCGTCGAAGACCACACCTAAACGTCGGTACGACGTGCAAATTAGGTCAGATATTTGACGTCTATATTGGACCTTTTTAGACGTCGTAGCGACGTTACAAATTTGGACGTCATCTGAAGACCACATCTAGACTTTAATTTGACGTACAAAATAGATCCAAGATTTAGACGTCATTATTGGACCTCTTTTAGACGTTAATATGACGTCCACATTTGTACCTCATCTGGACGTCTGCTAAGGACCACATCTAGACGTTAATTGACGTACAAAATAGATCCAAGATTTAGACGTCATTATTGGACCTCTTTTAGATGTTAATATGACGTCCACATTTGAACCTCATCTGGACGTCTGTTAATAGAATGTAATTTTGACACCTGAAATGCACATGTGTATCTAATCAACATGGGTACGGGCTAGTATTAACTAAAATATGTTTAATGATCACCATATTTGATTTTGTAAAAGTTTGTATTTGATTTTGTATGGATTTCAAAAAAGGAGATGAAAGACACATGATATAAATAAACATGGACACAAAAGGTGATGCCTTGGGAGTATTATATTATATTTTATAATAGTTAATTAGGAAAAATTTAATTTTTACTGGTTTTCTCCAGAAAATATACATTGCCCTGCTGTAATAAAAATCGTGTAGTACTTTTAACAGTAAAATACTACTACTACTAATAATAATAATTTATTTGGTTTAATAAACGTCACGTCATTCACATTCAGGTGTTCTGCCTGTAAGTACACCTGACAGAGTTGAGAAGTGCGTGCACATGCGCATTGGAAATCTGCCGGTACTTTGGAGGCGGCGGATTTGAACGGGCCAATCAGCACACTGCATCTGAGGACCAGTCGGACTCTGATTTTGTACAGAGAGACTTCTCATCCACCCTTATCCATCAGAGCTGCTCTCTTTCTCAGGTATGGAAATATTGCAGAACATTTCAGAAAGCGAATAGTTTAAATTGCACTCAGTTAATTGAAAGGAGATTTAAGGTGAAAAAAAGAGAGAAAAAAACGTTGTTTTTGCTGTATGCAAACCGTGGCGTTTAAGATGTATTCATGTAACGTATGTGCAGAAACAGTTAAATCTGTTAAAGCATTTGTTCTCCATTGCAAACTGCATAGCAATGAACTGAGGTGTATGTTCAAGTGTGTTGCAGCTAGTTGCAAGCAGGTGTGTACTGGTTATGCAGCATTAAAAGCGCACTTCTATTGTCATCATAATAGCATGCCAACAGTTACTCTGGACAGATTAAAATGCACAGTTTCACTTTGTGAACAGCAGTGTGAGGGGATAAAAGCTTTGGGTGTTCACTTGAAGGAGCATATAGTAGAGGGGCGCCAAGTAACTTGCCCTGTGAGAGGGTGCACCCGTGTGTTGAGTGTAAAATCTTCCTTTACCTCTCACATGTCGAGAAAACATAAAAATTGTTTGTGAAACAGGTAATGAAGATGCTCAGAGTGCTGCAAGTGCTACCACACAAGAATCCAGTGTGCCAGATGCAGAAGACACAGTCACAGGCGGACCAAAAGAGGTTGAGATGGAGGCTGTGCCAGCAACAACCTGCCTTATTGTGTGTGGTATGTCTGAACCAAGTTTACAATGTAGTTAAATGGTTGACACAGATGCACAGATCTGTAATATATATTTGTTAATGTTGTTTATTCTCAGGGTCCTCTTGCTTCACTGCTGACTGCTTCATGTTGAGCATTGATCAGAAGATTGTCAACGACCACATCACTGCCTTCCCCTGTGCCATCTGCCTCATGTTTGGCAGTTACTATTGCTTCAATATACACTGCCCAGTGGGACTGCGATCAACACTGGAGTTCCTCCGGAGGTAATTCATAGATACATACATACATACACACATACATACTATATTGACCAGCAAGATAAAGAAAATATTCACCATATAGATTCTAATGTTATTAGATACAGAAATAGAATAAATACAAAAGACATTTGAAATCGAAATAAAAATTGTGCCAAATATAAATGTACATAATTGAAACAGTGCCAATACAAACTGCAAATGTTTTGTGTTATTGTTTCTATGCTGTCGCTGAGCAGTGTTATAGTGTATATTTTTTATGGTCACGGGGACAGAAGAGTTCTTCAGTCTGTTTGTGCAGCAGGATAGGGGCAAAAGCCTGTCACTGAACACACTCCTCTGTCTGGTGAACGTTCTGTGTAAAGTGTCATCCTCTCTGCCACAGAGTCCAGCTCTGTGTCCACCACGAAGCTGGATCTTGTGGTATCTTTCTGTTAAGATATTTAAAAACATATTAGACCCTGTAATATTTATCCTTTCTTCTTTCCTTCAAGGTGTTTCTTTTCAATAAATCCGGAGAGAGGAACGAAAGTTGAGCACAGCAAAAGGAGGATGTCTTTGCTGTGAACCCAGGAGTCCTCACACTCATCGCTGACCTTGCAGACCATGAGTGGACTTGAGTGGACCATACTTCGTGAGTCATGTGATGTGAGGTGTAATGTTGTTGTAATGTTGCAGTATGTATGAGTGTACACAGTGTAAGATGTGTACATTTTTTCCATCTTCATGTACAGCCTTGCAAATGAGGTGAGGTGGTTGTTTATGTTGGAGACTTTTTTTTATATGTGTGTATATATAAATAGCAGATAACACTGATAACACAAACAAAAAGCAGGGTTCTGGTTTTATGCTGCACCACTGTCACGGCTTAATGAACCTGTGGTGATTTTACTGTTACAAGTTAAAAGATCTGAACAGCAAGAACAGTCAGTAGCATTTTAGCTTTTACTTATTATTTCAGAAAAGATACAGTGCTGCCCACATCTGTTAGAAAGTTCTTATTACTGTGCATTTATGTCAATTTCATGTAGCATGTTCTGTGTATTCGGTGTGTACACAGTGTTGTGATAAGTTTGTACAGCCTCACAAGTGTTCATTAAATGAAAAATTACAATGAAAAAGTTTGGTTTTTGGATGTTTTATGTACAATGTGCTTATAGTTTCCCATGTTTTCACCATTAGACAAAAATGGTAACTTATTGTTTTTCTGCTCTAATCGATTGACAATTTTACCAAGTAAATTTGCACATTTAAATTTACAGTTAATCCTTTTGTATTTCATGGCACAAACTGTAATTTTCTTTAATGTTTTAATGTTAATTTTTAAGCAAAACAGGGGTAAAAACCTGTAGTTTTACAGAACATTATGGATTCAAACACAATAACCGTAAAATCAGTAATGCTGGTGCTCTTTTGACAGTGTAGTGTTTTACAATGTAGACCACGTACAAAAAAAGACGTCATAAAAACTTCGACCTGATTTCGACGTCGAGAAATGACGTTAAATATACGTCATTTCAACGTCTCATTGCACAGTGGGAAGGAATGTTATGACGTTATCTGTATCAGTGGGGAGGTGTCAGAGACAGCCCATTTTTGAACAATGTATAAGAACCTATTGATAGTGCTCCTCAGGGAGCCTTTTCTCTGTAACCCTCTTGTGTCTTGCACTGTTAAACGCTCCTTCTTGTACAAGAATATTAAATTCAACTTAAACTTTGAATCAAGTCCTCTTTATTTAAGGGTTCTTCTTAAAAATTCTTGTAACAGCCAGAATGTTAAAGGTAACATTGTCATTATACTTTAATGTTTTTTTTGTACAACCATTAGATTGTTTACTTAAAGGTCCTGTTTATTAAATTAAACAGGTCAGGTCTTTTGGAGACCCCTAGTCTCCATAGGAACATCCAGTCTGTTGGAGAGGATCCAGAGCCCTGAATTGAGTGATTCAGGATCATTCTGTGATTCATAGATGGCGAGCCTCTCCTAAAAAACCTGAATTGACTTTTCGTCGCTAACTACAACTGGTGGTAGGGCCAACCTGGTTAGTAGGATTGATACACACCCAAAAGAGTTAGCACATGACTCTGATGGTCAGGCCCTTCACTGATCCACTACAGTTCGCCTACCAGCCCCAGCTGGGACTTGAGGACGGCATTATCTACCTGCTGAACAGAGGCTACACTCATCTGGACAACCCGGCGAGCACTGTGAGAATCATGTTCTTTGACTTCTCCAGTGCTTTTAACACCATCCCTCCGACTCTACTGGGTGAGAAGATGACTGCAATGCAGGTGGAGGCCCCCATTGTGTCCTGGATTGTTGACTACCTGATGGGCAGACTACAGTACATACGCCTACAGAACTGTGTCCGATAGGGTGGTCAGTAACACTGGGGACCCACAGGGGACTGTTCTCTCTCCCTTCCTCTTCACCCTTTTCACCTCAGATTTAAACTATTGCACCGAATCCTGCCACCTTCAGAAGTTCTCTGATGACTCAGAAATAGTTGGTTGTATTGAAAAGGGTGATGATTGTGAATACAGGACTGTTGTGGGCAACTTTGTCACCTGGACTGAGCTGAACCATCTGCAACTCAATGTGACAAAGACGAAGGAACTAATAGTGGATCTGAGGAGGTGACCCCCGTTTCCATCCGGGGGTCACTGTGGATAGTGTTGAGGTGTATAAGTACCTGGGGGTGTACTTGAATAAAAAATTGGACTGGACTAGAAACACAGAGGCCGTCTACAGGCCCTCTTTTTCCTAAGGAGGGTGAGGTCCTTTGACATCTGCCAGACAATGCTGAGGATGTTTTATGAGTCTGTTTTGGCCAGTGCGATCTTCTTTGCTGTCCCATGCTGGGGCAGTGGGCTGAAGATCGCAGACACCAACAAACTGGTCAGGAGAGCTGGTGATGTCGTGGGGGTGGAGCTGGACACTCTGACAACTGTGGCAGAGAGGAGGATGCTGTCCAAACTTCATTTATGTATTTATATATTTATATTTATTCGTAATTGATGATTACTTGTTTTACTTATACTGGAGTATTATAACTAAAATAATTTCCTCCTGGGATTATTAAAGTATTTCTGATTCTGATTGTGATCACTCTATTAGAGGAGCATTTGGATTGAACACAAACAGAACCGTACCGGTACTAAGAAAAAACAAGACTCATTACAGTGGTCCCTCGTTTATCGCGGGGGATACGTTCTAAAAATAACCCGCAATAAACGAAATCCGCGAAGTAAGTTTTACAATTATTATACATGTTTTAAGGGCGTAAAACCCCTAAGCACACACTTTTATACACCTTTTTACACGCATTTTGTACAGTACTCCCTTAAACAGGACGCAGAACATTGGCGGTTCTCCCTTAGCCAATTTCGGATGCAGAACACAATGCGCGTTCATACTGTACAGTACGCTGTAAAAAAAAAAACATGCAAAATTACACTGAAAAAAATCCGCGAAAAGTGAACCGCGCTATAGCGAGGGACGACTGTATTTTAAAGGGGCCATTTTATTTTCTTATTATTTTTCATATCAATGTTTATATAAATGTTGTAAACTTTTGTTGTGCAGTACTCACTAAATGAGTTTACTTTTGCAATTCACTTCATGGTTGGTGTTGTTCATTGTTTGGCTGTTCAGGTCTATGGTAATTGAGCTCTTTCCGAACCTAGCCATTCAGTGTATCTACTATAAGTGGGTTACACACACACACACAGACACATTGCATGACATTGCATTAAAGTTATGGAGGGTTAGAGTTAAAGTTCTGGAAATGGGCATGTGTGCATGCCGATAAGACCCAATGTTGTAGAAAAAAAAATATAACAATAAAATCTAAAAAAAAACAACCAATGAGAGAAAGGAGGTATTTCTGGTCTTCTCCCCTCATGAAGTCATTGAGTTTTAGAGTTAAAATTAAAGTTAAAAGGAATGTTCTGGATGGCGGGAAACTCAGTTGTGGAAACAACCTCAGCTAACATCTGGTGTTGTAGAGATGCAAGCTAACCCCCTGAAATGGCTGAAATAAAGTAATAAACGTAAACGGGTGTCTGGTGTTCATTTTCTGGGTTTAAAAGCGCATCTTACAGTCACACAAACACACGCAGATAAGACCTTCAGTTGTAAGAATATCCTGGAAATGGCGGGAAACTCAGTTGTGAAAACAGCCTCAGACATCCTAACTTTTTCCTCATCTCCAAACTTACATATATAGATTTTCTAGGCGGGGCGACCCTCCTGCAGGGTGTTAGAACCCTGCCTGCATCCGGCTATCTATTAGATGGTGATGCAGGGGACACTCCGAGCACTCCTCCATCAATGAGTCGTCCTCGTGTGAACCGTCTGCGATAGGACGACGCAGCCGCCCTACTTACATGATTGAGAGATCATGAGATTCTGCCGGCACTACAAGTGGAGCATCGGGTAAGTCGCAAGAACTTTCTAAAAAAGTTTTAAAAAACTATTTCGTTTGGATTTCAATGATGTTTTATACAGAGCCCGGGCCTTCAGTTTCTCCTCTCGGGAGTCCTGTGTCAGAGCTACCTAGGCCAAAAAAAAAAACTACGCCCGTCATCAAGGTAGGCATTGATTTCGAAATATAAAATGATCTTTTTGTCGTCTCTTAATTGTCTTGTGAATTAAAATATATTTTTTTGGTTCCCAGATGTGGAACAAAGGAGCTGTGTGACCCAAACCGCGGACCCTGAAGCACGGACCTGTGGGACTCAAACCGCGGACCCGGAAGCACAGAGCTGTGCGACCCAAACCGCAGAGCCGGAAGTGCAGCTTGACATCAGAGACACAGCGAGGGAAGGAGTCGACTCACACCCACTGACTGCGGATGATTGGGAAAGCTGCAAAGGTTTGAGCTGATTTATCAAATTATCTCCTCTGCGGTTGGTCTCATTGGGAAAAAGCCCTAATAGTGTGGTGTGACATTTAAAATAAACTGTTTATGGATGAAGAAACCTTTTTTGAGTCCTTTGGTCTGTCTAATTTAGAGTTTATGGTTGAGCAATTGAATCAAATCTCCCCACCTCTTCCTGTAGATGTAGCTGTTTCTAATGTAGGTGAACCGTCATCTTTGACTGCTAATAACTATTTCCCACCATTAGAAGACACTCTGCTGCGTCTGAATCAAAACCCATCTTCCTCCGATGTTGAAAATTATCATCCTTTAGAACTGGCACTCCAACAGATTGACCAAACCCCATCCTCCTCACTCTCCTCCTGCTCACAGTCACATGAAAACCAAGTTCCCCCTCCTTCTCCTCCTCCTACCTCACCCACTCCTTCATTTCAATCGGCTTAATTTCAAACTCCAAATTTAGAGGAAGTCCATGTCCAGCATGGTGGTGGAAACATGAGAGGTCAGGCTGATTCACCCCCCAGGCCGTCCACCTCTTCCAACATGGCGACCGTGTCCTGCGACCGGTTCAACAATCTGGAGCTGAGACGAGTGTTCACCGTTCCCACTGCCAGAAACATACCGGATCTTGCACAGTTTTATGATGATGTGATGTTGATTCTTAGAGAAATGGCTGGCGCTGTCAGAGCACAGGTTGGGCGTAATGATGTAATACAGCTAAAGCTGATTAGTGAGAATGTTAAGAATCATGTCTCTGTGGTTGTTGAGGATGAGCATGGTGATGCTACCCTACCTGCTTTTGAGGGCTTGCTGGAACGCTTGGATCAATCTAATGCTGAGATAGCATCAGATGCTAGGTTAGGATTAGTGGTTCAGGTTGTGCATGATCCTAGAGGCGGTGTGAAACGCAAGTTGGAAAAAACTTTTGACTGTGAAATAATACGAATTAAAAGACAACATCTGTACATTGCGGAACAGGAATGATCACCTCTGCTTTGCCATCAACTTGGCCCATGTAAACGATCCCCTAATCACTGATAATCAGGCCTTAGAACAAGGGAGAGAGTTTCAGAGACTCACCGGTCTGAGCTATCAGACCACCATCACCTTTACTGACGTGTGCAAATTTGAAAAAATTCTGAACCGCAAAATTGTTATTTTTTACAGAAGTCCAGATCAGCAGCCACACTCTCACTTTGAGACAGCTTTCTCCGACAGATCCAATCCTCTGTTTCTCTTTTTGTTCCAGAACCATTATTACGGTATAAAAAATCTGAAAGCCTTTCTCGGGGTTCCGTATGTCTGTTATTACTGCTACAAAAGCTACATGAAACCCTACGCCCACAGAGCCTAGAGAAAGACCTTTGGGTGAAACACATAGCAGTATATTATGCGATACAATCAAAAGATGTCAGAGTTGTGTGGATATAGATGTACAGCACAAACACACTAGCTATTCAAGTAATCACAATGCTTAAAGAATGTATAAAGAAGCAAATGAATGTAACAGTAAGAAGTGTGCCACTCAGCAGGGACACATACTCATGCTGACCACTTCTATTTTTTCTACTGGCTATTTCAGGAATGTCTCAGAAAGGTTTGCACAGACAGTGCAAAAGGACTGCACCCTTAGAAGGGGAAACATCCTATTTTAAGCAGCTAAAGACTTCAAAGAAATATAACCATATAGGGCAGCCACGTATAGAACAGGAAGAGAGGAGTGACGTCAGTGGACAGGTGTAGAATAGTATAAGAAGACTGAAGGCTGCTTCAGGGACTCTTCAGATCTTACTTGGCTTTTTGCTGTAACAGATATATTTTCTGTGGTAGGATCTCCAAAAGCTTTTGTTATAATTGAATAAATACTTTGAACGAATCCACGTCTTCTGAGTGCTCATCTTGCATCAACCAATTCTGGGAGGTGAATTAAGATTGCTTCAACAGTTTTGGGGGCTCATCCGGGATGCAGGAAGAGCTGGTTTTGGCTTAAAGGACGACACACAAGCGAGACAGGACTAGAGTTGTCACGATACCAAAATGAGTAACCACGATACTATACCAGACAAAGTATCGCGGTTCCGGGTATTATCGCGATACTGCGGCCTTTTATTATTATTATTATTTTTATAAACTGCAATGTATTTGTACAAGTTAGTTTGAAACAACGACGTTTGTTTTTTAAGCAAAATTAGTGTTGCCACTGACGAAGACGCCACGGCAGACTCGCTGCTCGGGCCCGGTGCTTCTGCCACGGTGAGTGAGAACTTTAGCTTGTTGTTTGTTTTGAAGCGAGTTTCTATCGGAGCTGTCTTCGCGGAGTTCGTTCTTGCCGGCAGAAACACACGAACAGCCAATCAGCTAACAGACGGGCGGACCCAGCGTGCGGAAACAGCATCATATCCCTGGACGTCACCAGTAACAGGCAAACAGCCAATCATTCAGCAGCTGTGACGTTCGGTTGCGGTTCCATGTTGGTTTGTTTACAAAGGAGTAGCATGCAGTGAGAAGCCAGGAGGAGGGCAGAGGCGGCCGCTATGTAGCGGAGACTGGCACCGGTAGCATAGTAATCCATGGTAGTACCGTCGCGTAAAATTTCTAGTATAGTAGCGACGGTTATGATTTGGCACCGCGGGGTACCGTGTATACCGTGGGTATCGTGCAACTCTAGACAGGACACAGACCGGTCTAAATAAGGTGAGCAGAAGCTTGTTTAACTCGAATTCTGCATATTGAAAATACCAAATTAAGTGTCCTGTATCTGTTAGTGTGAAGTCTCTAAATTTAAAGCATGTGATCATTGCAAAGTTGGTAAACGACCAGAAATAACTAAGTTTTGAGTAAAAGAAGTGTGAAATACCTCAATTGGCAAAAGAGATAAATAACAGACTGCCTTGGTCGTGGCGGACAAGGCCGTCAGCGGACGCGAGGATGGTGCCCTGAGTTGGCGGCTGGGTTTGAGGCCCGGGGAGTTCAAGGCCCCCGAATTCTACTGGGTTTGAGGCCCTCGAAGCAGGTACTTCGTAAATTCTACTGGGTTAGAGGCCCTCGGAGTTGATCTCCGTAAATTCTGTGAAAGTCTGTTGGGTTAGAGTCCCTTTGGGTTAGAGTCCCATAAAGATCGCCACAAAGGCTGGGTTAGAGTCCCGTGAGGTATAATTAAATTGTAAATGTGTTTTAAATGCTCTGCTGAAAATTATGTGTTGAAGTATTATGTTAAATGTTGTGTTAAATTGCAAATGTTGCTGTATCCTTGATGTTTAACTGTCTGTTTGTGTTTTGTGAGGGAAATTAAGTGTATAAAACATATAACTTTGAAGTGTCTTCAGTAAGAGTCATATAGAGCAGTGTCTTGACAAAAAAAACAGACAGAGGAAACCTTTGCGGTGTGAACGTAATCTGTCTAGGCCACGGAAACCTTTGCGGTGTGAACAGAAGTGGCCATTTTTGTCACAAAGGTCAGTTGCTCTGGTGTATGCCATATAAACTGGCTGCTCTGACTCTACCACTGAATACGACTGGTTGTTTGGGGCTATTCCATACAAACCAGCTGGCTTCAAAGTTTAGCTAGGACTAGTAGGATAGTCTAGAATGAAAGGTGAATTTGAAAGGTGAACAAATCATATTATTATTATTATTATAATATAACGATGGCTACGGCCAGAGTTATAGAGAGAAAAGATAAGGAGGCTAGGTTAAGCAATGTGAAGGAACAGCTAGAACAGCTAGTCAAATATAAGGGAAAGATCAAGATCGACTGGGATAGTCTGAGCTGGCAGTCTGGTAGCAGAGCGTTGAACATTTGAATAAGGACGAAGGGAAGCCATCACGCCAACATAAGGTAAGACCAGACTCACAACCTGCATCTCCACCTCCATATGCCCCTCCTAGTGCACTGCTCACGGTGGGTATTTATCCCACCATACAGCTTACAGAGGGTAAGCTACACATTGACGATGACCCAGACTCACACTGGACTGGATCTCAACAAGGAAGTGACGCTGACACCACGTCAACCAAAAATAGACCTATAGAATGTACACCTCGGAAGCCAGAAGAGCCTGAGACTGACAAAGACGATCCCTTTGCACAACGCAGACGTACACGAGATTGAACAACAGGCCCAAATCCAACTAACAGACAGAGATGTATAGTAACGAAGTGGAACTACTTAAGTACTGTACTTAAGTACTAAAATGCAGTATCTGTACTTTTTTGGAGTATTATTTTTCCCCAACTTCTACTTTTCCGGCACTACATATTTTTGATGGATTTAATACTTTTACTCCGATACATCTTTCATGTGCTGAATTGTTACTCGTTACTACTGTAGCGTCCAGCCGGACACATGATGAATGCAACCTCGCTCGTGCGCCGTACGTCATACACCTGACTCACCCAGGCGCGCTCTCTCACCTGCTCCCCCGCCCCCTCGCTCTCGCATTCATTCAGACGCATTCACAGACCATGGGAAATCATAGAAATCTACCATGAACATTGTAACACTGTAACATTAGAAGTTGTGCCTTAATAAATATTTGAAATAATATAAACAACAGTACTTGTACTTTTACTTGTACTTTTACTTTCAGTACTTGAGTAGCATTTTTTTACATACTTCTACTTGCAATACTTAAGTACAAAACATTTTGAATACTTTAGTACTGTTACTTAAGTATGGTGTTTAACGAACACTTTAGCTTCTACTTAAGTCTTTTTTTTTTTTGATATAGCACTTGTACTTCTACTCCACTCCTTTACTTCAGTACTTTATACATCTCTGCTAACAGACGATAGCACGCCGTTCACGCGGGTTAGCACGCGAGTAGGGAGAGAAATGAGAGAGAAGTACCCCCTCCCTAATGCAGCAGTTATGCTGCACACAGGCTGTCATCCAGGAAAGGCAGGGGCACAGAGAGAGTGGTATAGACAGGCCATTTTAGAGGGTGTTCCAGAGGAAGT
Source organism: Larimichthys crocea (assembly GCF_000972845.2). Taxonomy (NCBI): domain Eukaryota; kingdom Metazoa; phylum Chordata; class Actinopteri; family Sciaenidae; genus Larimichthys; species Larimichthys crocea. The sequence continues at coordinate 39,551 of NW_020858448.1, read as the reverse complement.
ATGAAGAGTAATCCGGACATGCTAGGCTGTGAGTCACATGTGTGGGAAAAACATCTTATACACCACCTATCTAGAGCACAAGACACACATGAGGGCGAGTAAGACACAATTAAAGATTTACAGCTGTTGAGGATGCAGATACTTGAGGCGAAACAAAAAGTAAATGAAAAACAAGACAAACCACACACTAAGGTGATGGTAGCCACTGAGCCGCCAGGGACTCCTGATCTTTATCCTGTTCCTTTGGGTGCCACAACCATCTCAGCAGTTTGCACGGGGAGGTGGGGCCGGACCAATGAGAGGTAGAGGCATGTGGAGAAGGGGTCGAGGAAGGGGCGGGTCACTAAGGGGAGCGCCAGGAGGAGACCGCTGTTACTACTGTAAGGGGCAAGGACACTGGGCACGTGATTGTCCCTACCTGCATTGCAGGGAAGATCCGGGCAACCCAAACCCGGCAGGACGTAAACGGGGACAAGATGGTCTGCCTCTGAATACTGGGTTCACCCCACATGAACTCCAGACGGGGAGGGCTTTCCCCGGACCATACTCTAAGTTACCTCTTATGGGAAGTGATGATTAATATCTAATCTCTAAAGCTTACTTCCATGAACTACAGGGCTTGGTGTCAGTATTTTCCAAGCAGGTGAAGGCCCAGCAGGAGAGTGCCACGAAGACAGCACCTCCAGAAGCAGAGTGGGTTTTGTTGAGAGTCATCAAACGAAAGTGGTCCGAACCGCGCTGGACAGGGCCATTCCAGGTCACGGAGAGGACCTCCCACGCCGTGCGTCTGAAGGGCAAAGGCGACACCTGGTTCCATAGGAGCCAGTGTGCCGTGGCTGAGGAACCACAACGTTCCCTAACTAAGGTCCAGAAGGATCTTCAAGCTGAGAGCACTGAGCCGGCTGGCTCAGAAATAGATCCCACCAGCACAGGGGCAGAATAATCCCCGGGTGGTGATCAGGGCACCATGGCGTCTCAGCGCCATGCAAGGCAAGGCATCGGGTTTCTCTGATCAGACCAAGGGTCATTTCCCCTCACGGTTTCAGTTCAGAGAAGAATCTGCAGTATATCGGAGCTTATCCTCCGCCGCGTGATTATGGTGTGGAACGTATGACCCCTGCTCAGCAGCAGAGGTGAATCAGGTTACGCTTTGAGAGGAAAGCTCGGCTGTACTGTGAAAATGATGTTGACTTCCGCATGCATGAAGGTGTTTCTCACAAAATTCCTCCCATCCAAAACCCTGGCCATACCTTCGCCAGATAACTACAGGTGCTAGACCAAAACTGCTACTCCTACGCCTCCATTCAGTGGCTGGAGTGGGTAGCACGCAGCAATAATGTTTTTATCCAGCATGCGTTAAATAAGGGGGAGAAACAGGTAAGACCGTACTTTGTTGACAGTTATGCCAAAATAGACGGTGTTGCTTATGCTTGGGAGTTTCTGGAGTGCTTTTACCACAGTTGCCCGTCTTGTTTTAACCCCCACGACACTTGCCCTCTGAGGAGAGTCCCCTTTGAGGAGCTGTATGCGGCTAGTGAGGAGAAAATGCGTGCATTGAAATCTGTTTACGGTGTTCAGATGGTGTCATGTGGGAGCATGAATGGTCGGCTTTGACAAATGTGCATGCGGGTATAAAAGCTTTTCTCTGGAGTTTCCTCCCTCCTGAACTTCTGTGCCCCCGCGCCACTCTCTTTGGTGGTAGCGCTGTGAGGCTGAGGTACACAGCTGGGCCTAACGAGACCGTGCACTATGTAGATGTCACTTCTCTGTATCCATATGTGAACTGTAATTTTTCCTATCCGCTAGGTTACCCCCCCTACTTTGGGTTCATCAAAGCCACCATCCACCCTCCTAGAGGGCTCTTGTTCCCTGTGTTACCTTACAAAACATCTAGAGGTAAATTGGTGTTCACCCTCTGTCGTACCTGCGCTGAAATCAGCAATCAGACGGGTCCATGTAGACATGACGAGCAGGCCAGAGCATTGACGGTAGTGTGGGTCAGCGTTGAAGTGAACAAGGCTCTTGAAGTTGGTTTTAGAGTAGGTAAGATCATTGAAGTGTGGCACTTTGACAGGAGTAGCGACTCCATTTTTGTCGGCTACATGCACATCTTCCTGAAAGGTAAGCAGGAAGCTTCAGGCTACCCACCTGAGGCCAGTGATCAGGAAAGCAGAGAAAGTACATCAGGGACTATGAGCTGCATCAAGGCGTGAAATAGGAGGAGAGAAACAAACAATCAGACAGACAAAACAAACAAACAAACAAAAAAACAACAAACAAAAAAATACATTAATTTAAAAAAAAAATGTCACACCTTGCTAACATGGAGGAAGTTAATTTTGATCTCAGACTTGCAGCACCCTTTTCATGTATGATTGTGGGTCCCAGTGGGAGTGGGAAAACATATTTTGTAAAAAGTGTTATTGAAAATTGTGAACATGTAAATAAATGGTGTACCTGAAAATATTGTGTGGATTTATACTTCTGTTCTTCTTATGTATGCTGAACTGCAAAAAAAATAAATAAAAAGATTAAGTTTGTTGAAGGATTATTTTTCAAGCCTCCGACCATCCTGAAGTGGTAAAAAGTTTTACTCACTATAGACATCATAGAATGATTGTGTTTATGTTGACGCAAAATGTATTTCACAGAGGTAAACACCGCCGTACCATGAGTTTGAACAGTAATTATCTGGTGTTGTTTAAAAACCTCGGGACAAATGACAGATGAATATATTGGCGCATCAAATCTTCCTCTCACAAAAAGCCTTCTTTTTAGAGAGTTTTGAAGATGCCACCAAAGACCCCCACGGGTATTTATTTGTCGATCTCACACCTTCCTGTCCAGAACTGTACAGGCTGAGGACGGGTATACTGCCTCTACAGTGGCCGGTCGTATATGTTCCCAGAACAAAGTAAGTCTCATCATCATCATCATCAGCAGCAGCAGCAGCAGCATGTCTGCACGTATAAGAAGAAATGCACCCCTACTTAAAGCTCTGTACCACGCCACGCCTCGTAAACGTAAAGACATTCTTGCCCACTCTTCCCCGGACTTTCTCCAAGCTCTGTGTGAGATTGCTCTGAATCTTTATAAGGCAACATTTCACTGTCTTCTCCTCAATACAAAAAACTGAAAAGCCGGCGAAAAATTTTCAGACTGCTGGCTGATAAAAAGACGGGTTTAATTCAGAAACGCAGAACCTTGATGAAACAGTCGGGAGGTTTTTATTTTACCTTTGTTTTCGGCTGCGGTGCCCATCCTCAGAAATCTTATAGGTGGACTTAATAGAAGGTAAAAAATAAATTCATAAAAAAAGACATGGCTCTGAGAACGTCGCAAAAAATGTTTCTTGTCGCACCTCATCAGTTAAACCGCCTGACTCAACTTGAATCCTCCATCCGACAAACGGCCGAAGACGATTTAGACGCAAAAATGAGAGCGATATTAAATGAGCTGGGGCTGAGTTCTTATAAAAAAATTTGAAAATACGACACCCAATATCTCACACTGATGAAACAAGGTCAAAAGGAGGAGTGTTGGGTGACTTTAACTCTGCAACACGACCCGAGAGAAGAGCCAACAGATTTTACATCAAGCCACCTTGCTGACACGGAGCGGTCCGATCCGGATGACACACTGAGTGAGGTAATAAAAAGCCTTCCCCAGCACGACTGCATGAATGCCGAGTACATCATGAATAAATTATCCAAGAGCAACGCTGAATGGAATTCAAAAGGTGAATTTATTTATAAAGGACAAACCGTAAAAGGGTCTCATATGATTGACTTATTTAAAAACATCTCCCTCCCTTATAAAAAAGCCCAAACCCCACCACCTAGAGGCTGGATGAGTTTCTTAAATACTCTGTCAGACCTCAACATTCCCTTATCCTCTGTGAATAACCCTCGAGATCGTGATCAATATCGTCGCCTCAAAACGGGTGAAGCCCAAGGCGGTTTTGAAAAAGAGGAAATAACCCTCTCCCCACACTGGAGCAGGCCAGAGGGGCAAGATAATGAAGAAGAAGAAGAACAACAAAAACATATTAGCTTCTCCAGAGGCCAAACGAGTCTCCAAACAGACAGTAACCCTATCCCCACACTGGATTACTCCTGCAGAAATCCCAAAAGAACGCAAACGTAGACGACGTAAAAAGAATAAATCTTCCTGGATCCCCTTAAATATTTTTTCTCAATAAAGGCTTTATTGATCACATTCAGTCTACAGAGAGCTATTTTCATGATATATGTATATGATACGTTATGTAATTATAATAGATATAATGAATGATAATTCACAGGTTGTAACACTGATTAAACATTGGCAAAGAACAAGTTCCATGGTTAAAAAATCCGGAGCTTCGATTTCTGATACAGCGTCAATATTTTTCCAAAAGTGTGATCCAGTCAGATCATTTTTTATCACATCGTCATCGTTCAAAGGATACTATGGCAGAGATAATAAACGTTGTGTTGACCGCATATGTCTGGAGGAAAAACACAAAGTCAAAAAAGGTGGCTACACCGTCCTCTTCCAGAGTCAAAGAGAGCCAGTGCTCACCAGGCAGGTGCGCAGGGTGTGTGTTGACGATAACGTAGACCAGGGTATCAAAGGAACGTGTCAGTAATGACAGCTGATCAGAAGCCCACATCTCCTAGCAGACAATGCAAAAGATTTTCCAGTTCATGATTATTCATGTTTTTTTTGTTTGTTTTTTAATTATAATCCACCAGCACCTGTCTTTTAGAGTTAATTTCCAGAATGGAATCGTAACAGGCGTAGACAGTCAGAGTGGTGGTGTGTGGTAAGGGTACTCTGAATCTCATTTCCAATCTTAAATTCCCGCTGGAAACAGAGCGCGGTGTCATTGTGTCATTTGTGAGATAAAACAAAAAATAGAGAGTATCCGTCGTTAAATTCTTCACGGTTGATGCTAAGAGGTAGATCTTTCAGGTGTCTTCCGGTGGCGATAAACATGTTGTAAAACTCTCTGACTGAATTGCCTTGATTAAACTGGGGCTGGAAAGCCTTAGCCGGAACCTGTCTGCCATCCTGACAGAGGGCCAGATATTCTACAATGTTGTGGGTAAAATTGAAGGGCGACAGGTCTCTTCTTCCTGTGAAAGCTTCGTGATGTACCATACTCAGCACCACATATTTGGGCATAGCACCCAGAAAGAGGTTCTCCTGGTTACATATCCTGGAATTCTTCGGTATGGAGTAGGTTTTTACATTGATGCGCGACAGGGGGTACAGCGTGTTACCCTTCAACAGAGCTGCTGCGTGACCCAGATGGATCGCGTGGGAGACTGTAACTTTTTTAACAAACAGCGAGGCGCCTAGTATTCTCAGGCGGAAAACAGAAGCGTGAGCTCCCATGAGACAAAAGGCGTCGCTGGCTCGGGTCAGCTTGATTCTCATGTCCACCGAATTTCAGAAGGAGTCTCCCACAGAAAAAAACGTCCCTGTGGAGGGAGCCAAACAGGTGTACTTCCCGGGAATTGGAGGAGAAGGCTGCTCGGGCGTTAAGTCCACGGTTAGGACTGTTGTTGGTCACAGCAGAGTCCATTGCTCCAGCTGTGTCTTTGTAAAAAAGAGCCGCGCTGAATTGACTCTTCAGAGTAATTGAGTAGGGTTTCGATCATGGCTCTGTACGCGTGTGTAGCGCTAGACTGTGAAATTAATCTATCCCCCAGAATATCGTTGCACTGACTGAAAATTGTATTCAGAGGGTAATTGATCAGGCCCACATTGGGGTCATTCACCAGGTCTGTACCGTCGGCGTTGGTAATTTTCAGACGGAGATGCAGCAAGGTATTGTTCAAATCCAAATACTTTTCACCATTTCCGGGAATAAAGAACTCAATGTGGCCCCCGTCGGTGATGCCCAATAGAGGAAGAATTTTAGTGTAGACCTTATCTTCGATAGGCAGCTGTGTCATGGGGGCTGTAAATAAATCCAGCTCCACCAGGGTGCACTCGGGTGATTTTTGGTGTAAAAAAGCCATATTGCTTTTGTTGTTGAAATTTCTTTTCTTCTTGTTTTATTTAGGCCTAAAAGAGATCGCCGCTTCTGGCAGACTTCCTTCCCTTTGGCTTGCTTCTCCCGACTGATTTTTTCCTTTTATGGAAACGGGTAGGTAGCCGAACGGGGAGAGAGGGTCCACCACTCACCCGGTTTAAGACCCAGCATGGATTTTTTACTGACCGTTGCCTTTGAAATCGATGCACTTGGTCAAGTTGTTGTAAACAGCCTCGGCTGTGGGGTCATATTTTATGAGTTTCGGTACGAGTTGATCCAGGAGGTCTTTCGGCTTGTCATAATATCCTCCCCGACTCAACTTTTGAATTATGAGTAGTTCTCCAGGCTTTCTATGATTAGGATAATCTTCACCCGCCGGAATTACAGCTTCATCTGAGTTTTCCATTAGTTCAATATAAGCGTTATCCCGAGGTATATACCATGTGTGAGGATAAATGATTTCGCACAGACCCACCACCTATTCTCTGTTCAGTTATAGCCTTGGATAAGTCTACCGTGTAATTTTAACTGGTGTTATCTTTAAACACATCTTTACTAGTGTTGGAAGGTAAGCTGACGTAAAATCCTGCGTCTGTCGCCATATCTGACGGTACAATCGGTCTGGGGTCGTTGAGCGTGTTTTTCACCCTTGACGGTACGTCGTTTCAATATTTCTTCTACGTGATACGTCCTGTCTTTAGACATTTTTAGATAGATAGAATTTTAAGATGGCGGCGCACATAGTTGCAGCAGCTCAGTGTCTCACCAGTCAGCGCAGTGTTTGGTTGTTTTTGTTCGTTTTGTGTTTTGTTTTGTGTGCAGTCAGTCGAGCGAGTAACATCTACAGCCGATATGACCTTCTTATGATCGGATTACGCTATCATAACAACGAAAATAGCGAACTTATCCGACTGCATGAGATTCCGGCAGAGATAGTGAGAGCACCGGGCTCTCCATGGATTACCATCCCGGCGGGGAGGAGGCGGAGGCGGCGTCGAGAGAGAAGGAGAAAGCGAGGCTGCAGGGCTGGTGCGCTAGCCAGGCTACGGAGGCAGCCACTCAAACCACCGCTTCCTAGTCTTTTCGTCTCAAATGCCAGATCCCTGGGGAACAAGATGGATGAACTGAGGCTACAAATAGCAGCCAATAAACACGTCAAAGATTCATGCATCCTGCTCTTCACCGAAACCTGGCTTCATCAAGGCATTCCGGACTCTGCTATCGAGCTAGCAGGCCGCACCGTACAGCGCCACGATCGGACAGCAGACTCCGGTAAGAGGAAAGGAGGAGGACTCTGCATGTACGTGAACATCAGCTGGTGTACAAATACAGTGATAACTGACCGTCACTGCTCCCCGGACATTGAGTATCTGACTATCAAGTGCAGACCCATATATCTCCCAAGAGAGTTCACCGTGGTCACTATAACTGCTGTTTACATACCACCGGATGCTAATGCTAACTCAGCTATTGCCCTGTTGCATGCTAATGTTAGCAACCAGCAGAGCAGATACCCTGGCGCTGTACACATCATAGCTGGGGATTTTAACCATGCGGACTTAAGGACAGCACTCCCTAAACTCCATCAGCATGTCAAATGTGCCACTATGGGTGACAACACTTTGGACAAAGTTTATTCTAACATCAAAGGGGGCTACAGGGCTAGCCCCCTACCACACCTGGGCCAGTCTGACCACATATCACTGTTCCTAATCCCGACATATGCAGCCGTTAAGAAAAGCGCTCACACCACTACAAGGACTGTTACCACATGGCCAGAGGAGGCCTCCATGCAGCTACAGGACTGCTTTGAAAGGACCAACTGGGACATTTTTGAACATCAAAACCTGGATGTGTTCACAGACAGTGTCCTCTGTTACATCAAGAACTGCATAGACACTGTCACAGTGAAAAAACGCATCCGGGTCTACCCAAACCAAAAGCCCTGGATGACCAGGGAGGTCCAGCAGCTGCTGAAACAGAGAAACATCGCCTTCAGGACCGGCGACAGAGACCACTATAGTGCAGCTCGAGCCGACCTGAGGAGAGGCATCAAACTGGCCAAAGCGGAATACAGGAGAAGAATCGAGGTCCACCTGGAAAGTAACAACAGCAGGCAGGTGTGGCAGGGCATCCAGCATCTGACAAACTATAAAACCAACCCCGGAGCCGCCGAAGGTGACCCTGCACTGGCAGAGGAGCTGAACATCTTCTTTGCCCGCTTTGAGGTCACAGCACCAGAGGCCCAACAACACCACGCAGCCCACAGCAGCACAGTCCTCACTCTGGAGGAACACGAGGTGAGGCGCTCGCTGCGGGCTGTCAACCCGAGGAAGGCGACGGGTCCTGATGGCGTCCCGGGCCGGGTGCTGAGGGACTGCGCCGACCAGCTGGCTGGGATCTTCACCAGGATCTTCAACAGATCACTAGCACAGTCAACTGTCCCACCCTGTCTCAAGTCCTCCATCATAGTTCCTGTGCCCAAGAAGCCCCACATCTCTGGTCTAAATGACTACAGACCAGTGGCACTCACCCCAGTGGTGATGAAGTGCTTTGAAAAACTGGTCCGTAGTCACATTACATCAGCCCTGCCACGCAGCCTTGACCCCCACCAGTTTGCGTACAGAGCAAACCGATCCACGGAGGACGCCGTGGCCACAGCACTCCATGCCGCCCTGTCACACCTGGAGGGACAAGGGAACTATGTGCGGATGCTCTTCGTGGATTACAGCTCAGCATTTAATACCATCCTCCCACACAGACTGGTGACCAAGCTGAGAGACCTGGGGCTTCCTCACACAACCTGCATGTGGATTAACAGTTTCCTTTCCGACCGCAAACAGAGAGTGAGAATCGGCCACCACACATCCCCAGCCCTGAGCCTCAGCACTGGCTCTCCCCAGGGCTGTGTGCTCAGCCCACTGCTCTACTCCCTGTACACACATGACTGCTCCCCTGTCCATCAGAGCAACACCATCATTAAATTTGCAGACGACACCACGGTGGTGGGGCTCATATCTGGGGGTGACGAGTCTGCCTACAGAGACGAGGTAACGCAGCTGGTGTCATGGTGTGTGGCCAACAACCTTCTCCTGAACACCTCAAAGACAAAAGAACTCATAATTGACTATAGGAAAAAAAGGACAGAGATCCCTCCACTTAACATCAGCGGGCAAAGCGTGGAGAGAGTAACAAACTTTCGCTTCCTGGGAGTCAGCATTGAGGACAACCTGACCTGGAGCGCAAACACCTCTGAGCTGCTGAAGAAGTCCCAACACAGACTGTACTTTCTCAGGACACTCAGAAAGAGCAACATCACACAAAGGCTGCTTATCTGTTTCTACAGAGCCACCATAGAAAGTATAATGACATACTGCATATGTATATGGTACGCTAGCAGCACAGCAGCTCAGAGGAATGCGCTCCAGGGGGTCATCAAGACCGCCCAAAAGATTGTTGGCTGCCCCCTCCCCACGCTGGAAGATCTTCACCGCTTGCGGTGTGTGAAAAAAGCCCACAATATAACAAAAGACACCTCACACCCTGGCCACCCCCTGTTTGAACTGTTGCCATCAGGAAAGCGGTACAGAGCAATCAGGGCAAGGACAAACAGATTCATGCACAGTTTCTACCCCACGGCAATCACCTGTTTAAATGCTGCTAAAACTAAGGCACGCTGACAATCATTCACACAGTAATCTGTCCCACATGATGTTGTTGTTGTTGCTGCTGTTGTTGTTGTTGTTGATGTAATTTCTTGCACTTTGTAAATTTTGCACTTGGTGAAATCTTTGCACTGACTGGATGGCACTTTTAATTTCGTTGTACAGGTGACAATGACAATAAAGATATTCTATTCTATTCTATTCTATTTTTACTTTTTGCAACTCTGCCTCGTAAAAGAAGCCCTCGATAGGCTCGCCGTCATAATCTTGGAGTTTGTACACAGGGGGAGTACGAGGAATGCAGGCCTCCACCGTAAACACTTCGTCCGTAAAACTCTGTTCATATTTTTTATCAAATTATCTGACCTTGGATAATCTGACAAGATCACCCTTTTTAAATTTCATTTGCACCGCATCACTGTGTCACGTAGGAAACGTGCTGTACAGATTTTGAAATACGAGAGGCATTCTCGGAGGTCACCTGCATAGGCGCCATTTTTATACTTTTATGAAAGCTGTGATTGTAGCTTTTCACCAAATCCTGTAAAACGTCAAGGTATCGCCTCGTGTTGTTAGCCGTAAAATATCTCCACATTCTAGTTTTTAACGTACGGTTAAACCTCTCAACAGAGGCCTTCAGATCGCTTGCTGTGGCAAACTGTACAATGTTGTGTTTCTTCATCAAAGCATCAAAACTCTTGTTGAAAAACTCTTTACCAGCATCCGTTTGTAACTTTTCAGGGATCTGACTGTCTTTAAAGATTGAAACAAAGGCCTTCACCACCTCTGCGGTTTTTCTCTTTAAAACACGCACGTATGCTTTGCATGTCACAAAGATCTGCTTGAAATTTGTTTAGGCCTAGGGACAAAAACTCTTTCTGGTTAAATGTATTCTGGCTGGTTTATGCAGAGTGTAGGTATCTTGCTCTTGTAAAAAATCTTTAACATTTTCCACACTGACTTTCTTTCTCATTTCATCCTGCATACCCCTATGGAGTCGGTCTACACCTCCAAAACAGATGGGCCGGGTTGTAATACACTCTTTTCATGACCCATCTCACCGCCATCCTGCCTGTCTGCCTGCAACAAACTCTCAGGGTTTACTGAAAAACACACCACTCTGGATTGCTTCTTTATATCTTTTAACAATTGTACTGTAATAGGATACATCAAAGGTTAAGATACATAAAGGATAAAGATACATAAAGGATAAGGTATGATGATAAGATAAGGTGTAATACTGTACATTGGTTGAAAAAAATTGCATTCGCACACCGCACCATGACTTCCCAAGATGTCCAGCGTTAGAACGAACTCTGTCCATAATGTAGCTTAGTCGTCTGATTTCAACCAGTGTTGTGACAGCGTCTCTATCTGTTGAAACTCTGTTGCAAAGATCCTATATCAAAATCTCAATCAGATGGGTGATGATCATCCGCTCTTCTACATAGGTTACAAGTTTTCTCCAATAATTACCCATGTTTAATAAACAAAACAGAAACAAGAGAACAAACTTATTCGCTTTCCCAACCCTCCGTCACCAGTTTCAGTTCTCCTATTTTGAGTATGACCTGGCCAATCAGCTCATCGTACATGCTGCTGATGGAATCCTGGATGTTCCTCGCAGATCTGAGCTCGTGTAATAGAATCTGCACCACGGTTTTGACTCTGGCGTCGTCCTCTCGGATGTTGCACGCGGTCAGGAGACGTTGGATGGAGGGGGGCCTTCGGCACAGCCAATAGCAATGGCGGGGTCGGCGCCCCCCCCCTTATTGGGTCAAAGGTCAAAGTTGTAAAACTGTCAAAGTGGGGTCAACCAGAGTTTGACGAAAGGTGTAAAGTATATCTCTCTAACCAGGGACTTCTGCTTATGGCTGTGCCTCCTTAGGACAGTTCCAGACAGGACAGCTATCAGAAGATACCTTAGGTCAGCCTGCACCAACTACCAGGAACTGCTAACTACAAGAGAACACTAAGAGTGAATCCACATAGAAGCAGCTACAGAATAATGGGCAGTCAAAATGAGGCAGAAGGATCCACATATCTATCTGCTGGAGGACAAACAGAATAGCTGCATGGCTCTGGACTGTCAGGCATATGTGAATCTCCCACAACTCTGCTAGATGTTAAAGATAAACAAGGACTAGGGCCCTGCTAGGACTGATGAACAGAACAACTTTTTTGCAGAGCACATCCACAGGAAAGGAAGAAATAATCAGTAATTCATATAAAGTGTGTCTAATACTCTGTCCCATATTAGCATCTGACTGTAGTCTTAGTCTTTGTCTTTCACACCAGCACTGTTGGTCCGCTTTAATCGGAACAGAGTATGGTTCCTCAGATAGTCCAGTTCATTTGGACAGGTGTGAAAGCGCATCCAAACTCTTGTGGACCAAACAAGCGAACTCTGGTCCACCTGAAAATGTGGGTCTCGGTCTGCTTGCAAGTGAACCCTGGTGCAGTTCGCTTAGAGAGTGGAAAAGCTAACAGACGATCCAGCAAGCCAAAGATCAGAGAGCCAATTGATGAGGTTTTCTTCTCACCTAAACAGATTTTCGTATATTTCTCACATCAGCGACTATCTACTTTTCTCTGCACTATCCTTAAACTTGTTCTGTCTGTGCACGAACAGGTCTCTTAACTCTAGTAACCACAATCTGCTAGTTTACCAGTTTCTGTTAGCCACACCAACTAGCCTAGCTATAGCAATGGCGTCTCTCTCCTCTCCTCTCTCCTCTCCTGCTCTCTCCTGTCCTGTGTGCCACATGTTCAGTTACTCCTCGTCCTCCTTTAGTGATAACGGTACTTGTAATAAATGTAGTTTATTTGTAGCTTTGGAGGCGAGGGTCAGTGAGTTAGAGGCACGGTACCGCACCACCGAACAGTCAGTAGCTCAGATAGTTAGCCAGTCCCATGTAGCCGGTGCGGTACAGCCACAGGTAGCTTCAGTTAGCCGTCCCCCGGTAGTTCCCGAGTAGCCGGGAGGCTGGGTGACTGTTCGAAGGAGGCATAGCTCCAAACTGAAGCCCACGGTACACCACCAACCGCTCCACGTTTCTAACAGACTTTCCCCGCTCAGCGACACACCCGCTGAGAGGCCAACTCTGGGCATTGGCAGCTCCATAGTCAGAAACGTGAAGTTAGCGACACCGGGGGCTAGGGGTGGGCGATATATGGAATATACTCAATATATCGCGGCTTGTTCTACGTGAGATGTATGAAATGACTATATCGCGACCATCGAGTACTTGTCACATGTCCATCTGCATTTAATTCTCCGGAGTTTTGCCTGTGACACTCACTGCTGGTGCTGCTCACAGCACGCAGCACACTGCCCCGCCCACCCAGAAAAATCCCCTGTGTGCATGTGTACTTTTTGTATCAAGTGAGGAGAGACAGAAAATCTCTGGGACAGAGAAGAGAAAAGAGACAGAGCAAAAAAAAAGTGAAGAGCCCAAGCGAGTTAATTGAAGATGGAGACGGACGACTTGGTTCCGAAGACAAACAGCACTGGATCAGTGATGCGTGAGTTGATCCAAATTGAGTCACCAAACAATATTTTTAATGATATTCAGGTCGCAGTCGGTCGGGTCGTTTGAAATAAAGATGCCAAGTAAAGTTTTGTAATTTATGCAGTAGACACAATTTTCTGTGAAATACACAGACTTTATTGGCTGGTTTTTATGTACCCGGGTTGGGTACAATATTTCACAATTATTTGCTAATGTCCGAGTTCGGGCGGGTTAGTTTAAAACGTCGGTGCAGGTCGATCAAACATGGACCCGCACATCACTGCACTGGATCCATTATATGGCAGTGGTTCAGGTTACCATGTTATTATCTAAATTTATTTGTTAAATCTTGTGAGTGTAGCACCCTAATTTGAAATAAAGGGGGTTTGCTAAAAATTAATTTGATTGTGATTTTCCACTTTTTGCATGCAAATTACCAAAAACTCTAATACAAGGGTCTACTTGAATCATCATACTGATGTTATTTTTTGCATCAAAGGGTTGAATTTAACATTCATAGTGATTTACAGGAGAAATAAAAATGTCGTGATATATATCGTGTATCGCAATTTAGCTTAAAAATATCGAGATATTGGTTATAGGCCATATCGTGCAGCCCTACTGGGGGCCATAAGTTAAATGTTTTCTGGGGGCCAGAGCAGGCGACATCAAGTCTTTTTTGAAACTGCTGGCTAAGGATAAGCGTAAATACAGTAAGATTGTTATTCACGTCGGCGGTAATGACACCCGGTTACGCCAATCGGAGGTCACTAAAATTAATGTTTCATCGGTGTGTGAATATGCCAAAATGATGTCGGACTCTTTTCTCTGGTCCCCTCCACAATGTGACCAGTGATGACATGTATAGCCGCATGTCATCATTTCACCGCTGGCTGTCGAGGTGGTGTCCAGCAAACGATGTGGGCTTCATAGACAATTGGACACCTTTCTGGGGAAAACCTGCTCCATCCCACTTTGGATGGAGCAGCTCTCATATCTAGAAATATGTCCATGTTTATTAGTTGACCAAAGCCGTGACAACCCAGAGTTGAGACCAGGAAGCAGAGCTACAGTCTTACACGCTTCTCTGCGCCTCCATTAGAGCAGCTGCCCACCCAGTCCTTTAGTATAGAGACTCTGTCCCCTGTCCACCTACATTATTTAAAGATAAAACAAACAGAAGAGGAGTTCATCATAATAACTTAATACAAATTAAATCAACATCTCCAACAGTCCAAAATAAGAGAATTAAATGTGGACTATTGAATATCAGGTCTTTGTCATCTAAAGCTGTCTTAGTCAATGAATTAATATCTGACTATGATATTGATTTGTTTTGTCTCACTGAAACCTGGCTGCAGGAGGATGAATATGTTAGCTTAAATGAATCCACTCCTCCGAGTCATTATAATACTCATGTTCCTCGAAGTACTGGTCGAGGTGGTGGAGTTGGAGCCATATTTGACTCAAGTCTATTAATAAATCCCAAACCTAAACTAAATTATAATTCATTTGAAAGTCTTGTCCTTAGCCTCACTCACCCAACCTGGAAAACTTTACAGCCAATTTTATTTGTTACAGTATATCGAGCTCCAGGTCCTTATTCTGAATTTTTATCTGAATTTGCAGAATTTGCATCAGGCTTGATCCTTAAAACAGATAAAGTAATTATTGTAGGTGATTTTAACATTCATGTGGACAACCAGAATAATACTCTTAGTACTGCGTTTATCTCTTTATTAGATTCAATCGGCTTCTATCAGAGTGTAAATAAATCGACTCATTGTCTGAACCACACTCTTGATCTTGTTCTCTCATATGGCATTGAAATTGATAATCTAATTGTCTTTCCATAGAATCCTTTTCTGTCTGACCATTTTTTTAATAACCTTTGAGTTCGTATTACTGGACTATAAGCCTTTGCAGAAACTCCTACAGCAGATGTTTGTCTGATAGTGCTGTAGCCAAATTTAATTCAATTAAACAAAGGAGGTTAGCACCATGGTATAGCCAGCAGACTCGTAAATTAAAACAAGAGATGCGTAAATCTGAATGCAAATGGCGTGCCACTAAACTGGAAGAATAAGATAATCTCAAGCAAGATAATCTCAAAACATACAGGAAGGCTCATAATGCCAGAGCAGCCTATTACTCTTTATTAATAGAGGAGAATAAGAACAACCCCAGGTTTCTCTTCAGCACTCGGCTAACAGAGAACCACAGCTCTACTGAGCCATATATTCCTTTTGGTCTTAGTAGCATTGACTTCATGAGCTTCTTTAATGATAAAATTATAACTATTAGAGACAAAATCCATCACCTCTTGCCCTCAACAGGCATTGATCTGCATTCTGATACAGCACATTTGGAAACAGCTGTAAAACCTGATATGTATTTAGACTGTTTTACTCCCATCACCTTCATCAAATAACTTTAATAATGTCTGCATCTAAGGCATCCACCTGTCTCTTAGACCCCATCCCAACCAGGCTGCTCAAGGATGTTTTACCTCTAGTTAGTCATTCTTTATTGGATATGATTAATCTGTCTTTATTATCAGGATATGTACCACAGTCCTTTAAAGTAGCTGTAATTAAACCTCTTCTTAAAAAGCCCACTCTAGACCCAGAGGTCTTAGCCAACTACAGACCGATATCAAACCTTCCCTTTCTGTCTAAGATACTTGAGAAAGCTGTAGCTAATCAGCTGTGTGACTTTCTCCATAACAATAGTCTATTTGAGGATTTCCAGTCAGGATTTAGAGTGCATCATAGCACAGAGACCACATTAGTCAAAGTTACAAACGACCTCCTAATGGCATCAGACAAAGGACTCATCTCTGTACTTGTCCTGTTAGATCTTAGTGCCACATTTGACACCATTGACCATCAAATTCTTTTACAGAGACTGGAACATAAAATTGGCATCAAAGGAACCGCCCTAAGCTGGTTTAAGTCGTATTTCTTAGATCGATCTCAGTTTGTTCACATCAATGAAGAATTCTCCATGCATACCAAAGTTTGTCATGGAGTCCCACAAGGTTTTGTACTAGGACCACTTCTATTCAGTTTATATATGCTTCCTTTAGGGAACAATATTAGGAATTATTCTATCAATTTTCAGTGTTATGCTGACGACACCCAATTATATTTATCGATCAAGCCTGATGCAACCAATAAATGAACTAAGCTCCAAGCATGCCTTAAGGATATAAAAAGTTGGAAGACCTACAATTTTTTGATGTTAAATTCAGACAAAACTGAAGTTCTTGTAATTGGACCCAAACACCTCAGAAATTCTCTTTCTAGAGACTTAGTTACTTTAGATGGGATAACCCACCACCTGGCCTCCAGCTCCACCGTAAAGAATCTTGGAGTTGTTTTTGATCAGGATTTGTCCTTTAACGTCCACATAAACCAAATTTCGAGGACTGCATTCTTCCACTTACGTAACATCGCCAAAATCAGACGCATCGTGTCTCAAGCGGATACAGAAAAACTAGTCTACGCATTTCTTACTTCAAGGCTTGACTATTGTAACTCTTTGTTATCAGGCTGCTCCAAAGAGTCTCTTAGGACTTTGCAGTTAATTCAGAATGCTGCTGCACGTGTTCTGACAGGAACAGAGATCACATCTCTCCCATTTTGGCTTCCTTGCATTGGCTACCTGTTAAATCTAGAATAGAATTTAAAATTCTTCTCCTTACTTACAAAGCTCTTCATGGTCAGGCACCATCATATCTAAAAGAGCTCATAGTACCTTACTACCCTTCTATCTCCCAAGACCAGGAAAATGTGTATCCAACACAGACTACACCAGCAAAAAGACGCTACAGATCACTATACTCCAAAACACAGATAAACAAGAACAGTTGATGGATGTACATATGTGTCTGGATGTACATATATATACATATGTACATACATATGTACATGTATGATCTATGCACCACATTTATATAGAGAAATAGACATGCATATACTGTACATAACATATACACCTACTTTTTCCACATACTTGTGTGCATAATATTCTTGTCCATTCTTTACATTTATTTAAAGAAATCAGAGTTCTTGCATGTGTAAATGTCCCAAATGTTTAAAAAAGGGAATTAAAGACATTGAAAGTTGTTTTTCTGGAGTTGGTTGGTCTAATATTGATATCTTATATTTGATATTTTATATTTCTGAATGTTGGAATATTGTATATGAATCTGGGTCATGACTGACTAATTGAGTGCACTAAATAGTATTTTTCACTGTTTAGTGAGAGATAGTCATGCCAGCTTATGTTGCTGATTGTTTTGTCAATTTATCTTAATTCAACTAAGGTGTGTTTTATAGTTACTACCAGGGCATTTACAGTTACAGTTACTAAGATGTGTTATAGTACTGCTGAAAACTGATGTCAAGTTAAGATAAAAAACACCACAGTGAGGAACATTTACTACCAACAACGCAGAAGCTGAAATCTAACTAACCTCATTTAGCACTGCACCACTGTACAACACCAGCCAAGACGCACAGCACCACACTGTGCCTCATGGTTCACATAGACACGCACACACTAACTAACCAACACACTGTGGCACAGTGCATATACTAGCCATACTAGCCATACATACACAGTACAGGGCTTATGGCTACCCTATGCTTCTTGCTCGCACTGCATTGCAGTCATCTCTGACCTCCAAGCTTCTTTTGATAATCTATTCCTCATCCTCTCCTCTTCCATCTTGTCTTGTTCTAACTCTAGCCCTGCATGTCACTTCCTCCTTTTTCTCTCCACCTACCTCACTCTCCTGTCCACACGGAACTTCAACATTATCCCCTGGATCAGTCATGTACCAACACCGCAGGAGACAGGGCGGACATACGGGTAGACAGAAAAGGGATGAAGAGATGAACAGAGAAAGGTGGACAGATGGATGAGAGGAGAACGATGCACATCGCCGTCCTCTTGTCTCTCCTTCAGACTGCATGCCTTTCTCTGCTCGTTTCCTCACCTGTCTCACCCTCCCTCTTCTCTCGCTCTCAGACACACACACAATTGCTGCCTTTTGGCTGAGAATTCTCTCTCTCTCTCTCTCTCTCTCTTTTTCTCTCTCTGCTCCAATCATCAATCAATCGAACATGGCGGCGACACGAGTGGCAAAGACTGGTGCGCACTCTGTTATGCAATCATTGATTGGAAGATGTGTTTTAATGGCAGTTGAATTGTCGACTGTCTGTCCCTAAATTGATAGATCTCAGTGGATATTAAAAGTAAAGGTGGTAAATATGTCTACATTTGAGATTGCTTTGAGGGATAAATGCTGACAACTTGCTGCTGTTCAAACCAGAGGAGAGGATTTAATGAAAGAGCAACAGACAGAGCGACGACAGTGAGCAAACAGTTACAGTAAACTCAGAGTTGGATTATAACTACAGAAACAAACACTGCCTTAACATAGTATGACAGGAGAGACACATTAAAGTACTGCTGAAAACTGATATGAAGTTAAGAAGAAAACGCCACAGTGAGGAACATTTACTACCAACAACACAGAAGCCGAAATCTAACTAACCTCATTTAGCACACACACAGATACACACTCAGATATGTGGCAAGATGACTTGCTCCTGAAGGCTCTGCCATCGGTGTATGAATGGTTAGCTCCTCAAACTGATGAGCAGTTGGCACCTTGCATGGTGGCCAATGCCATCATTGTATTAATGTGTGTGAATGGGAGAATGAGATATGTAGTGTAAAAGCACTTGTGGTCGGAAGACTAGAAAGTACAGTCCATTTACCATTTACACACACACACACACACACACAGTCACAAGCATGCACAAGCATGCGGAAATAAGGGACATGAATGAGGTGTAACAAATTTAATAAGTGTTTCTGTGTTAAGTAAAAGAGAAAGTGCATCCAAAAATTAAAAAAAAATCTAATCAAATCTCAATAAAAAGCACTTCTTTTGTTTACCGTTCAAGTAATCCATCACACAGTATGGGCATAGATGACCATGAATTCAGTTTTAATCCAACAAGCTAGTGAAACAATGCAGAATGAAAAAAAACAGATGAGTAAAAGTAAAGTTAGTATGTCCTTTAGACACTAATAATTTAGGAGCTTCATTTAAATGCTCAACCATAATGAACATCAGTACCAAATATTCTCCATTATTGGATTTAAACATAACTATCAGCATTAAGATGTCAAATTATAGTTATTTACTTGCATCCCTAAACAGAAGAATTACTTTTAGTGGATGAATGTTATGTTTGATTAATTACTGACTTCTCAGAGAAGCCCAGTGAGCCGGCTCACAAAAAAAGGTAAATTCAGTTTGAAATTCATCATTCCTGTTCAAAATGGTAAAAAGTTGAGTCCGCATTATGATGCTGGATGGTCTCTGAGACAAACAGAGAAAGACATAAAGTGTTCTCACAGTGTGGTCAACTATGCTTTGGAGTCAGACAAGCTGGAGAACTTTTGATGCCAGATGCATTGCACCCACAGTGAAACACAGTGCTGGTATGGGCAGATGAGTAAAAATCAACGGTATCATTAACAAGAATGTCTACCACAACCACAACATCTTGGAATCCCTTCTGGACTGAATCTTATTGGTCGTGGGTTCATATACCAACAAGACAATGACCCCAAGCATATATAAGCTGTGCAGAGACTATTTGACCAAGAAAAATCTGGAGGACTGGAACTGATGGACTGACCAAGTCAAAGTCCGGATTTAAATCCTCGTGAACAAATTTGGGACAAAAGCTTCATGTAAAGCAAGTCTGTGGGAACAACTGGAAACTATTTGGAACTCAATAACAAAAGAGACTGTTGAAAAGTACATAAAAACAATGCCAGCAACAATGCAAGCTGACAGTGTGTGAAAAAGGACAATTTAGTCATTCCAGTTTGTTATTTGCCAAATAAATAACAATAACATATTTAGTTTTAAACAAGTTTTTGAAAGATTTCTAAAATATTTATGTTTTCTCATTTTCATGACAGGTGGTCTAATAAATTTGTTAAGCCCTTTGTCCAAACCCAACAACAATAAATTCCATTTGTATGAATATATTTTGAAGTCTATGTGTACAACTGATTATCATTTCTAAATATACAATGGCTGGGCTTTGTATCACCAGAAGTCACCAGCAGGTGTAACAAGCAATATGAGGCCCAGAAATGAAATCAACATTATACTGTTTATGACCCAGCATGCGCCTGTAAATCACACAACACCTTGACCTTGACCACCAGCCAGCCTTCCGGGGCAGTTTCCTGGCTCTGAGGACAGCTTCACTGTCAGGTAATAACAAATTATTTTTAAATAACTTTTTTTATATTCATGTCTTGACATAATCAGTTGACTCTGACAGAATCAGCCTTGCAAGGTTCAGGGTGATTTAAAACATTACATTTAGCCATTTAGAACCCATGTAATGCCAGTTTTTATAAATTTGGAGAAAATTCCCACATTGACCTGTCGTAGTGCCGTTGGGCAAGATACTGAATGACCGAAGGCTGCACCATCGGTGTATGAATGAGTATGAATGGTTAGCTCCTAAAACTGATGAGCAGTTGTGACCTTGCATCAGTGTGATGAATGCATGAATTTGTGTGATATGTAGTGTGAAGCGCTTTGAGTACAGTCCATTTACCATATGTACTAGTACTGCTACAGTAGTGCCACTACTGGTAGAGCAGGTTGCCTAGTAATCAAAGGGTTTGATTCCCAGTTCTTCCCGTACAGAAGAAGTGTCCTTAAGCAAGATACTGAACCCCCAATTGCTTTTGATGGATGTGACATTGGTGTGTGAATGTGTGTATGGGTGAGCTTAGTAAAAGAAAGCATTGTACCACTCTTGATGACCTGTCACCTCTGCATCCAGTTTGAAATGTTCAAGGCAAATATCTGTCATCATAGATTGTGATTTTGTTTTTATTTCAGTATATTTGTCTGTCATCTAATTCATTAAGACTGCATTATGTACAACACACACACAGACACACACACTAGAAACAAGAATTCTTCATCTGTAATGTGTATCTTCACCCAGATTTACTGTCACATATCACGTGCCTCCTGGCTGTAAATCTGGTGGTCTTTTATCAACATACTGTTATGACAGAGAGCAAGAGGGGGATTCAAATTAGCAGCATTTGTTGGAACAAGCTTCTGCTTCTCTGTTATAATGAAGTAAATGAAGAAACTGAGGTCATGCTCTGCTATGCATGAGGAACTGACTTCAACTTAATTAGTTGTTGCTGGTGTGTAGTAAACGCTGATAGCACGCAGAACACTGAACTCTGTTCTTGAACACAAGTTTTGATAGCTGGACCTTCCTTATTAGGGATACACAGTGTTGACAATGTTCCTGATAAGCGTTTTGAGGAATTTATAATTTACTCAAAGAGTAAAGAAAATCTATTGATTTTTTGCATAATAGAAATACAGACACACACACAAAGGGGTCATAGATGTGCAAATGTGTAGAGATGCTAGAGTGATGGGCAGCCACGTACCAGCCTCCTGGGAGCAGTTAGGGGTATGGTTATGGGTAGGGCACCTTGGCAGTGCCCATGTGGTGAACTGATGCCTTTCCAACAACGAGTCGACCCTGCATACTTTGTTCCATGCTGGACTTGAACCAGCCAACGTCCGGTTGCATGCAAAATCCCTACATACTGAGCTACTGCTGCCCCATTTCATTCATTTCCTACAATATCTATGCAACTAAATGATGATTAAAATGTTTGAAATATTTTATGGAAAAGATCATTGTTATTCTGAAATAAAGGTTATGATTCAAAGCACTGAATACAGGCAGCAGACATCTGGCCCAGTTTGCAACAGCAACCTACTTTCTATATTGTAGAGCTGACAGGAAGCTTGAGCCACATTGTCCCCTGGTGGACAGAACAGACACAGCAGTCTTCAGAACTCCATTCCTGTTCTCAGCTTAAAAACCCTCAAACAGTTTAATCATGCCACTGACACTCCAGAATATATCCCTGTCCAGTTTTCTTGACCCCTCCTCTTACTAAGTCTAAAAAGGTGTGTGTCTGTGTGTATGTATGTGTGTGTGTGTGTGTGTGTGTGTGTGTGTGCGTGTTTGCCTGTTCACATCTGACTGAACAGCAGTGACTGTTTTATATTCAGCAGCACTTCATGGTATAGACTTTGTAAGGATTGTGTAGACTATAATATAAAATAAATATGGTAACAGGGAAAAGTTAAATGTAACTCAAATACAGAATTATCTTTTCCTTCAACTAATATTCTTGCTTTGGTTGAATCGTTGCAATATTTTTTCAGGCATTTTTTTAATGGAAATTACATTTGGGAGAGACAACCATTACAGATAACTACTAATAGGATTGTAAGCTGAGGCTGTAGTCAGTTCAGCTTTTAGCAGTGACTCAGTGTGGTGGAAGAAAGGGCAGTTTTTAACTATAAGGAGGCAATAACACATAGAAGCAGATCGCAACATCACATCAAATTTTGAGAGTGACGACTGGGCTGTTGCCAGGGGTCTGTATTCAAAAAGCACACCTCAAATAGTAATTTTTAACATGTTTATTTAGACACAGGAGCAGCATTAGCATGTTAACATTAGCATGTTAGCGCTGATGTGCTAGCAATTACCATTAGCACGTACATGTTAGCAATTACATGTTAGCATTAGCATGTTATCATTAAGATGTATTTGATTCTTAGTGGCTAATGCAAATTAACATTAGCATTTTAACATTAGCATGTTAGCATTAGCAAACTACCATTAGCATGTTAGCGCTGATGTGCTAGCAATTATCATTAGCATGTTAACATTAGCATGTTAGCATTACCAATTAACATTAGCATGTTAACATTAACATGTTAGCATTGGCATGTTAAAATTAACATGTTAGCACTGATGCACTGACGCGCTAGCAATTACCATTAGCATGTTACCATTAGAATTTATTTAATTCTTAGTGGCTAATGCTAATTAGCATTAGCATGTTAACATTAGCATGTTAGCAATTAACATGTATTTTACTCCTATTGGCTAATGTTAATTAGCACTAATTTTAGCATTGGTCGCTAATGTTAGCAAATAGCATGTCTTTACAGCTAGTGCTAACGCGCTAGCTGCTCTGCTATCTCTCTGTCATTTTAGACAGACAAGTTCAGCTTAAGTGCCAAAACTGACCTTCCCTCAAACAGGAAGGATTGCAAACCGTATTTCCAATCATTGAACCAGTTTAACCTGAAGCAGGCTGAGCCCTTCCTTAGCGTCTACATAGTCGTTTTGTTGTTTGTTCTTTTGGCAAAACTGTTTGCCGAAACTCTTAGAAAAGTCATAGCAATCGATTCCCGGCCGAGCCGGTCGTTTTGATACCCGTTTTGTGTATGTGTGACAAAAACTCTGGGAGGAGTAGCAAGACAAAAAAAGGGCGGAAGAATAAATAAGCGCCGTTGGATAACCTTCGTGTGCGCCTTCCCGCACAACTCAATAAGCGCGGTGGATAACATATAGTGTGCGCCTTACACACACACTCAATAATAATAAGCGCAGTGGATAACAGTGTGCGCCTTACATGCACACTCAATAATAAGAATTGGAATAAGCGAGAGGTTTTAAAGAGTGTGCTCTTTCAGGCACACTTAATAATAATAAGAAGAATAAGAAGCACGGTCGATAACATATAGTGTGTGCTTTCAGGCACACTCAATAAGCGCGGTGGATAACATAAAGTGTGCGCTTTACACACACACTCATTAAGCGCAGTGGATAACATATAGTGTGCGCTTCCAGGCACACTCAATAAGCCCGAGAGGTTTTAAAAAGTGTGCTCTTTCAGGCACACTCAATAAGAATAAGCCCGAGAGGTTTTAAAGAGCGTGCTCTTTCAGGCACACTCAATTATTGGTCTGACAACGAATTTGTTTTTAAAACTACAAGTGCTGCTGGAGTTTTGAATTGCAGGAGTCTCTGACTTTATGGTCATGTTGTGGATGTGAGGTATTGTCCATGATGCTGAGCTGTTTACGGAGCATCCATCTCTCTACAGTACAACCAGCTCCAGGTGCTCCAGAGCAGTCCCCAGCACAGAGCCAGCCTTCTTAATCAGTTCACATTTTTTAGTGTCGCTGATGTATATATTTATTATCATTTTCTTACAGTTCCCAACTTCATTGTAAGATTAATTTAAAGCTTTAGTTAATAAAATAATCAAATTAATTCAGTTGCTCTCATATCATCTTTTTTGCATGGGAAAAATGTGGCTAGTGGAAATTCTGATTGGCTGGTCACATTGGCTGGTGATCAAAAAAGTTAATTTAGAGCCCTGGTTACGCCCCCTCATGAGTGAAAACTGCACATCACACCAGTTAACAGCAGTTGACTGTGAGATTGTTTCTAGAGAAAGCAGATATTTGTCATGTGTTTTGTTGTTTAAGATGTAAGTTCACTTTTTAAAGGAACACAAACTGTTTGAGAGTTTCTGTAAAGAAAGATTTTTTCCTACAAATAAATAGATAATTTTATTTGGTCATAATTTGTCTGTAGCTCATTTTGATTTTAAAAAATCGCGAAAGAATCGTATCGTGAACAAAAAATCGTGACTCGAATCGAGTCGTGAGTTGAGTGTATCGTTACATCCCTATTCAGCATTGAATCCAATGCAATGTCTCAATGCAGCAAAAGACCCTCACAAATAGATCATCTTGTTGATGGTACTACAGGCTCATAACAAACAACTCTTGACTCTATTGCACCTCTGAAAAAGATGATATTTAAACAAAGGAAGTTAGCACAATGGTATAGCCAGCAGACTCGTAACTTAAAGCAAGAGGCACGTAAATCTAAACGCAAATGGCGTGCCACTAAACTGGAAGAATCTCGTTTAGTCTGGCAAGGTAATCTCAAAACATACAGGAAGGCTCTCCGTAATGCCAGAACAACTATTAGAGCCAAAATTCGCCACCTCTCGGCCTCATCGGGCACTGATCTGCCTTCTTAGACAGCAAATTTGAAAACATGATATATATTTAGACTGTTTTTCTCCCATCAACCTTCGTCAAATAACTTTGATAATTTCTTGTGAATTTCTAATTCTTCCTCTAAGACATCAACTTGTCTCCTAGATCCCATCCCAACCAGGCTGCTCAAGGATGTTTTACCTCTAGTTAGCCCTACTTTATTGGATACGATTAATCTGTCTTTATTATCAGGATATGTACCACAGTCCTTTAAGGTAGCTGTAATTAAACCTCTTCTTAAAAAGCCCACTCTAGATTCAGAGGTTTTATCCAATTATAGGCTGATATAAAACCGGTTATCAGACCGGTATCTTCCCTTTCTCTCTAAGATACTTGAGAAAGCTGTAGCTAATCATACTTCATAAGAATAGTTTATTTGAGGATTTTCAGTCAGGGTTTAGAGCAGGGGTCTCAAACTCAATTTACCTGGGGGCCGCTGGAGGCAGAGTCTGGGTGAGGCTGGGCCGCATCAGGTTTTCCACAAGAAAAAATCTTGTCAAATCTCTTTATTTTTTAACACAAAATAAGTTGAAAAATATATTAAGAACCTATGAAAAAATAAATAATAAAGTAATTAAGAATCAATAAGAAAATAAATCAATCACTTCTAAATAAATAAAATAATATAATAATCATGAAAATAATAATAATAATTAGATTTCTCTAGTTAGTGACTATATGCACTGCAAAAAAGGAATTTTAAGAAAGTAAAAAAGGCTTGAATCAAGAAAATAATTCTTATTTTCTGTCCAAAAAGAAAATTAATCTTGTCAAGCATGTTTTGCATTAGAGAAATAATCTAATTTTAAGAAAGTACAGCTAACATTTTCTCAATAAGATATTCCAGCTAATTTTGAGCTAGAATAAACCAGTAACAGGGTATAAAAATGTTTTACAAAAAAACCCAGTGGAGCAACAAGAATATTTTCCCTATTTTAAGAGTAAGACCACTTGTCACAATTTCTCAATTTAAGAATGCCAAGAAACAAGAACAATTAAAGGTTGTTTATTTTCATTTTGTGTTCTCAGGCCATCTGAACCTGGCAGAACCTGCTGCTTTATATCAAACATATTAACATGACAGCAGGCTGGTCTATACAACATAATACAAATAACCATGTTGGACAAAAACTCCATGGCTCATAAATAAAACAAATGACTCAACTGCATTCAGTCACAATGAATATGGTTTATGCACTAGGATCCTGTAAGCATCAGCATAAAGACTGCTATTAATTAATGGATTGATTACTGATCTGCTGTTTCATTGTTCATATTAAAGTTATGTTGATACATGAAAAGAAGAAACAATCATGAAACAAAAACAAACAAACAAAAAAAAAACATTTAAGAAACAGTTTGTCTATGAGAGGCCAACACAAACAGTGTGCCTTTTACAATTCTTCAGATGAGGCTCTGTGTAGCCCAAGCACATCTCCCAGATAATATTTTGTAGGAACATATGTCACATCCTTGTGTGTATAACTATAATATGGAGTGAAATCTACCAGACTGTCAGCCATTATTAGTTCAGTTGTCTGTGCCATGTTTGGAATCTCTATTGTATATGCCATATAATTTCTATCATAACAAACAGTATTATGCTGCTGAAACTCGAAACAATATAATGATGAGTTAATTACATAGATATTGCTCACAAGTCCAAATTCAGGTAAATCACTGGAATTAACAGCAGTCACAAGTAATGTCTTCTCCCGTATATATTTATTACCATTTAGATTAATCCATTTAGCAGACACTGCATTGTTTATGTCATCATTTCCAAGGAAAGCCCTCATTTTTTCTTTTAAATGTTGCGTATTTCTGATGTTGGTCCCAATGCACACTCATTAAAAAAAATTGGGTGTTCAGAAAGACTTACATTTTGACAACATTCATACATTTGATTATGCCTTATTAAAGACTTGCAAACATTTCTAAAATTTAGTTTTGAGGCCCATTGTTTGAAAAAACAATGTTTTGATTCGAATCTCATGCACATGTGACGGACCATTGTCCCAGGAATTTTATCTGTGAAGGAGCATGAATCAAATAATGCTGTTTTGGGGTAATGTTGTTATCAGGGAAAAGAGTTTTCATATGTTTTAAATGCTGTTCAATTAGTGTTTTCAACTTGCTAATTGTCTGTAGACCAATGACAGGAGCAAACAAAATTTGAACAATTTCTATGAGTTCAAGAATTATTTTGTAGTATTCATTATCTTTAACTGTATCAATAAGAAATGGCAATATTTTTAGTAGAACAATCATTTGGCCTGAGGACTGCTTCAACTTATTATCACTTGAAGCTAATGTGCTGTAAGCTATAGGGCTTGGTTTGTCTCTGATATCAAGTGGAGAGTAGGGAAATCCAGTTAATGCAGTATTGAGGATATCTAAGTCAAGCTGACCTAAAAGAACAAAGTGTTTTATCACACACTTTATTTCTAATGGAGCAATGCCTTCAAGAATTATATGCATCATATCCTGGGGTGTTTGTTGGATCAAGTTAAAGGCAGGAAATTCTACCAGCTTGCTCCTTCTGTTGATGCCAAATGTAGTTTTTAAACGGTTTCTAAGATACTCAGTATTTGCCTTCTCAGTGTCACCACACTGCCGAACATGTCTTTCTAGTGTCCTGAGCTCAAAGTTGTCCTCGTCAAAATACATGTGCATGTCCTTAAAACAAACATTCGCACTGCCGGCACTTACTATAGGCAAAGCCAACACCCTCTTTAAATCCACAAAGCTCATGTTGTGCTAATGTGTCTCCACATATTGAAACCAATGCTGCAAATATTTCACGCTCACCATTCCCAGTTTGAACATTAACACCACCATATAGCATTACCAAGTCCTCATACAACCTGCCCAAAATTCCATCAACTCCACATTCAGACAGCTCGCTCTTCTTTGCAATAGCAAGTAGACGGATTGCAGCTAGTTTTGATCTATATTTTGGATTAATGTTTCCCAATGTATAATAAAACATTAGTAACTTATTCTTGGAAGCATGAGATCCAAGTGGGTTGCAAATTTCAATTTCATCAGAGTAAATGATTATCTGTAAAGCAGAGGGCCGTGCTGAAAATAAAGGGTGTGATTTCATGAACTCTCCATCTATGATGTCATACAAATACACATTTCTGTATTTCTGCGGCTGATCTATCATTTCCAAAACCTTTGGATGGGACAATAACTTTTCTAAACTTTTGATCAGAGGTATGTAATGAAACCTCCTCTGACTCCACAAAATTGAAATTTTCCTTAATCACATTGTCCTGTCTGTATGTTGTCGCAACAGAGACAAATGGATCCTCAATCCGGTCAAATACTGCCATCGCTTCCTTTTCAAGTTCACTTCCTTGATGTTGCTGGAATACAGTTTGTAGCTGACTCCTTAGATTAGTCACCAACAGAGCTTGGTATTGCTGCATTGCTGCCAAAACGTCATTCACACCTCGCTGAAAAAAAAAAAAAAGAAAGGAGAGCAAATCAAATCCAAACAGTCCAGTTTTAAAATTATTGTGCAATGCTTCCTATACGGAAAATTACCATACAACTTCTTTTATTGAGATTAAACACAACAGTACTTTTTCAACTAATTAATAAGGAATTTAAAGTAAATTCAAAATATGGATTTATCTTAGCAGGGAGCAAATACAAGGCATTATAATATATCACATCTCATGGATTTATACAAGTTATGTTGCAGCTAAGGGAGACTAATAGGATAACTGAATGTTTAATGTTTTTTGATTGTAAACATCACAATATTTTAAACAGAATGTTTTAAACTACAGGCACCAGCACAGATGTGCAAGATTCAGAGTGAGAGGTAAGCTTATGCCTAATTGAAACGGGCTTGTGTAGGACCCAAATGCAGCACAACAGCAAGGGATACTTAGTAATGTTCTTTATTGATGAACTCACAGCAGGCGATATGGCAGGTGAGAGAGAGGGAATAAGTCCTGAGTTCAATCGGAGAGTCTGTGGCGACGAACTGGAGCAGGGGGACAGACTGCCCGGGGAAACCTCCAAACAGCCAGGGAAACAGGCAGACAGACACCAGAAACACTGAGGCAGAACTCGTGGTCGGGGACGAAAAGCTGAGGTGATTACCGGGGCAGAGACAGACGAGCAGGTCAAAGGAGGCAGGGTCGGCAACGAGATCAGTCCGGACAAAAGTGCTGGAAAGACTTGCATGACGCGAAGAACAATCTGGCAAAGAGTGTCTGGAGGTTTGGTGTTAAATACAGGTTGATTACTGACGAGGAGCAGGTGTGGGAGGCGGAGAAACCATGGTGACTGATGAGGAGGCGGGGCTGACAGGTGAGTGGAAAGTTACTGGGTGCAGGTAAGAGGGAAAAGCAAGCAGGGGACCGGAGTGGATTGTGACAGAACCCCCCCCCAAGGGACGTCTCCTGACGTCCCAAAATGATGGCACAAGTGCAGGGAGAGGCGGCCCCAGGAGGAACCTCCTCAATATTCCTCAGACTCGGCGAGGTCCTCAACCGGGTGGGTGGAGGGGGTCTGGAGGAGGGACCCCTCGTCCTCAGATGAAGAGTCCATAGAGGACGATGGCGGGTCCACCTCGCTAGGGCCGGGAGGGGGTGGGGCACCAGAGGTGCTCAGGCGGGGTTATCAGTGGACGGGCGGATCCTGGAGGACTGGTCCGGGTGCTGCCGTGGAAGTCAGTAATGAGCTGAGGGTCAAGGATGTAGCTGGCGGGGACCCACGACCTCTCCTCTGGACCATATCCCTCCCAGTCAACCAGGTACTGGATGCCCCTCCCATGGCGACGAGAGCGGATAAGCCGTCGAACCGTGTAGGCTGGGTCTCCATTGATAAGGCGAGGGTGGCGGAGGAGTCGGGTAGCAGGAATCAAGGGACTCTCCAGAACCGGCTTGATTTTTGAGACATGGAATGTGGGGTGTACTCGCATGGACCTGGGAAGCTTGAGGCGGACTGCAGCAGGGTTGATGACCTTCTGAATTTCGTAGGGCGATGAACTTGGGTGCCAGTTTCTTCGAGTCGACCCGGAGTGGTAGGTCCCGGGTTGACAACCACACCTTCTGTCCCACTTGGTAAGCAGGAGCCGAGGTGCGGCGACGATTGGCCAAGGCTGTTAACGCCCACCGACCGCAGGAGAGTGGATCTGGCCTGGGACAGGTGCGGCGACACCGGCGGATGAAAGCCTGTACAGAGGGGCAAGAAACCTGCCTCTCCTGGGCTGGAAATAGGGGTGGCTGGTATCCATAAGCACACTGGAACGGGGAGAGACCAGTGGAGGAGCTGAGGATGTGTTATGGGCATATTCTACCCCGAGCAACTGCTGTGACCAGACGTGGGGTGACTGGAGACCATACACCGGAGAGCCACCTCCATCTCCTGGTTTTCCGCTCCGTCTGGCCGTTAGATTGAGGATGAAACCCGGATGACAGGCTGGCCGTGGCCCCGATGAGAGAGCAGAACTCTCTCCAAAAGACCGAGGAGAACTGCGGTCCTCGGTCAGAGACCACATCGACTGGAAGACCATGGAGCCAGAATATGTGGCGGGAGACCAGTTCAGCAGTCTCTTGGCTGAAGGGAGTTGGGCAGGGGAATGAAGTGGGCCATCTTGCTAAACCGGTCTACCACAGTAAGGATAGTGGTGTGTCCTTGAGATGGTGGTAGACCGGTCACAAAGTCCAGCGATATGTGGGACCAGGGACGATGGGGAACTGGAAGCGGGAGCAGGTGACCAGCAGGAGCCTGGTGGGAGGATTTGTTCCGGTTGCAGACAGGGCAGGCCTTGACAAACCCCTGGGTGTCCAGGTCCAGGGAGTCCCACCAGAACCGGCGCTGAAGAACCTCCTTGGTCCTCTGGATCCCTGGATGGCAGGTGAGGTGCGTGTTTATGAGCCCACTGGAGCCTCAGAACGGAGGTGGGCCGGGACGAAGAGCCGGTTGGGGGGACAGGCGCTGGGGACCTGGTTGCTCTCCAGCGCCGTCCTAACTCTCTCCTCACCCCCCATGTAATGGCGGCGGCCAGGCAGCAGAGGGAAGATGGTGTCC
Organism: Larimichthys crocea; assembly: GCF_000972845.2. Taxonomy (NCBI): domain Eukaryota; kingdom Metazoa; phylum Chordata; class Actinopteri; family Sciaenidae; genus Larimichthys; species Larimichthys crocea. The sequence goes on along the minus strand of NW_020858448.1, from coordinate 8,258 downwards.
GCTGCCGTGGAAACCTCTTCCTCTTCCTTCAGGAACTGGCGGGAGAGGGCGTCCAGAGTGTCTGGAGGTTTGGTGCTTAAATACAGGGTTGATTACTGACGAGGAGCAGGTGTGGGAGGCGGGAGAAACCATGGTGACTGATGAGGAGGCGGGGCTGACAGGTGAGTGGAAAGTTACTGGGTGCAGGTAAGAGGGAAAAGCAAGCAGGGGACCGGAGTGGATTGTGACACTAATACACTTCACAGCAAGAGCATTCAAGGCTACTACCTTTGACCTTTTCCAAGACTGGATTTGTCATGCAGATAATCAACAAAGCCACAGATTAAATAAATGAATAAGTTGTAGTAGACAAACCTGAGAAAGATGGGTTTTCTCTTGCAGTCAACATGATAGCGGTAGCTTGTCTGGTCAAAGTGTTATGCCTGGTGTCATCCTTTAAAGAAAATGAAAATTCAGTGTGTAAAACAGTGTTTTCAGAAACACAGATATGCTGTCATGAAATAGCATTTTTTAACAATCAAGGTGATATTTGTGTTAGCATGCTGAGACATAAAAGGGGCTTAGCTCAGAGGTGTCTAAAAATATAACTAAATATGGCCCACTCATGAAACCTAGGCTGTATTCAAAACCACATACTGCTTACTGTGTACGACACCAGTATACACTGTAACTGAATGTTGTTTCAGGAGTGCCATATGTGACAATTATGTTTACGTTTATAACATGCTTTGCCCTAGGTGTTTGGTACCGCAGTGCTTTCCAAGGTGCTGATCCCGACATAGTTCATTGTTTTGTTTGTTCTGTACTGTTTTACTGTTATTTTCTGTATAGTATTTCCACACAAAGCTGGTGGCAGCATGTTATGTGTCCATTAAGATGGCAGAGCCAAGAATTTTTATATTAAGTGCATTCAAATCAGACATACTTGAATTCATGGCAATTTGTGGATCGTTAATCAATTGATAAAAGCACCCAGTTTGGAAAAGTTTGGACACCCCTGGCTTAGATGAATGTCTTGTATACCGAAGGAAACAATAGGATTACCTTGATTGACATGATGCAGAAGAGTCAACTGCAAGGACCATGGAACATCCGGAATATTCAAAGTTTTATTTAAGGTACCACCACAGTCTGGGACAAAGCAGGATGACTTGGAGAGATGCCATGTTCAAAGCCAGAGTACAAGGGGCAGTGCTGTCAAATGCTCCAAATGTTGTGGAGACACGAGTACGGACAGGACTGCACTCGTGTTCTTCAAGCAATAATCAGCAGCGGCACTCTGTTTTCCATCACTGCTTCACCCATTGATGCCTCTGTTTTCCACTGTCGCTGGCCTGCACGCCCACATGTTCTGTTCACCGCGAGTGGCTCCGGCGTAGGTGCTGTTGCTGTCCTCTCTCCCGTGACTTGCTGCTGCGCCACTTTCCAGATTGTTCACGGTGGTTTCTTCGAATGTGATACCATAGTGAGTTGTACACTCGATACTCTTTGGAACATCCATCGATTCCACAAACAACGCAGAAATCTGGACTACGACTATGAGCAGAATTTATATGACTCAATAAAGATTTGAGACTGAGAGCTACAAACACAAAGCAAATAACACAGCGCCAAATCATTTTACCGCCGTGTTTAGCCACATTAGCTAGCTGCCCTGTACAGCTTTTGCCGCGAACCCAAGATGACCAGTGATACATCATGTGATACCAAGGGTACATAGTATAAATCCGTTGCCTTAAGGACAGAAACGACCATCTATCTATAATGATCACTTAGATGTGACTCGATTTTAATAGTTAAAGTATATGAACTTTTTAGATAAAATACTTTTGTATAATGCAAATAAACTTTATAGGCTAAGCGCACACCCCCTCCCTCTGTGCAGATGGTACGATCCACCGTAGCGCTCTTTTTTTTTCCTCGGGCGTCCGTTACATTTTGAAAATAAACCGCGCGTGCATAGTTTTGGTGTTGTGTTTCTGCTGTGGATTATCATTTAAAGTGTCGTGTGGATATCAGAGGAGTCGAATTATGGATAATAAACTGGACGACGTTTCAATTGCCACACTCAGAGGTATGCTACAAGGGTTTCTTTTTATGCTGTGTATTTTAGTAGCTAACCTAGCTTAACGAGCTCAGAAAGGCTAATGGGCTAAATGACAAAAAAACGAGCCAGTGCTTGGTGCATGATGATCCTATCTAAAAAATATGTGAAGTCTAATTAGGCTTTGGGACTTTTGTTGTATGTTCTTATTATTAAGGGCTGTAAATCCTGAAAATGCACTAATACCTGTTGTTTGTAAAACATTAGCTGTTAAGATATTGGCCTAAAGCACATCACTCTGATTTTGAATGTGTTTTGTTTCATATGTATATACCTGAGTGCTATTTATTAAATCTGTAAAATGTTTGTTTAAAAGTGCTATAGCAAATACATGTACCGTATGTATAATGTATTTATGTAAAATTAAAAACAACTGTCATTCTCTGTCACTGTCATATATAATCGCGATTAATCTATCAATAAATGTATCAATAAATTAAATGCATTTTTCTGAGACTGAAGCTTATAATGAATATTTATATGTAAAATGATCAAATAATGTAGAATAAACAACAGAGAAAGTATATTTTAAATTCATATCATTTTATTGGCTTAAGGTGCACATATGCACAGTGCAAATGAAAAACGCCGAATGAGGACATATACTGACGAGTGCCACACTCCTTTAGTGTAGACTGGGTGGTTTGCTTTGAGGTGGTATATGTTAAAGTCGTGTTATCTGTGGAATTTAAATTCGGCTTTGCCAAACTGTGCAAATTGCCTTGTTTTTGTCCAACGAGCCGTCGGGCAACTTTTTAAAATGAAATGTTCCCCCTAAAAGTCCGTCCTTATCCATCTTTCCGCCATGACTCTCCTTTAGTTAGAGTAGATCATAGACATATATAATAGACTCTCCTTTAGTTAGGATAGATCGATATACATAGACATATATACATAGAAGCCGCATTGAGCAGGTTGGTCCGTTGCTGCGATGCGTAACTTGTCCGCCATATTGGATGTGGCAGAGCCCCGTAAACTAACAAGCAGGGCCGGTTTTAGCTGTGGGCAATGTGGGCGACCACCAGGGCGCAGCTCCGTGAGGGCTTTAAGTTAATGCCTCTTATACACCCATTCACACAAACACACTAATATATCTGGGAAACAAAGCTCTACTTTGCCACATCCAAAAATGGCGGCCCACCGGAAGTAAACAAAGCCGTGTTAATTGCGTATTTTTTTTTAACGCGTTAATTCTTTAAAATTAATCGACAAAATTAACGCGTTAATTTTGACAGCACTAATTATATATATATATATATATATATATATATTATATAGATATATATATATATATATTATATATATTATATTATTATTATTATTATTTTATTATTATTATTTTTTTATTTTATTTTTTTTTCCTTCTGTATCTGAATCTATTTTCAGGTGCTGGTGAGCTGCAGCGCGTGTAATCCAACCAACCAACCACTCAGTACATCTCTGAGATGAAGAGCAGATGGGAAGCCTTCTATTCAAAGGTCCAGTTTTTGGGGTGAGGAAGAAAGCCATGAAGCCTCCTAAAACTTTGATGGAGTGATGAAATCACAATTGACTTGTTCATTTTATATAATAATGTGTCATGATAGTTATTTATGGTACCACCTTGTCTTGTTGCCTTTTTCATTAAACCAGTGGCGCATGTCACAGCTGTGTTCCGAGCCCTGCCACTGCTCTTCCCGTCCACACCATGCCACCTAAGAAACTGGGCTTAAGCAGCGAGGCTCTTTTCCATGTCCTTACGGTGAGATTTAACAGACTTACTGCAATATTTTACACTATATTCCAGTATTCCCACATACATTTTATGTAAGTTTGGTTACTTTGAGATAAACTTTTATTCATCAAAAGGTCCAAAGGGGAAGTCTTCTCCATAGTGTACTTGTTGTAATTCTAACTTCATTTGAACTAGCTGTGGTGCATTCAAATTTGCACTGCTCAACAATGACAGTACAACATTTTCTCTCTCTCAGGGATTGCTGTGACTATATGTTTTGAAGTACAATTATGATTTCACCAATGTCCTAGTCCAGTTCAAAGTGTGTTGTTTACTTGTGATGTTTTTCTAAAAACTCTACATTGATTTGTGTATCTAGATTCAGAGGATCCTGTGGTTTCCTGGCCAGCGACCACTGTCTTGTCCAGTTTGTTGTTTCCGAGGACAACTGCTATGTCGCCCTGGAAACACCTGCCAGTGACTACCTTCAACACTGAGAGGTTCAATGAGGGACTGCTCTACCTCATGGCATATTACTATGCCCTGCACCTCACTTACCCAAAGTGTATTTCCACACTTCTGTCAGTACTGCAAACAGAAATTCTCCAAGATTCCATTCATGAGCAAGATTTGACCCCTTCGTACAAAAAAGCCATTGGCGAGTGGAAGTCCTTCATTGAGTGAGTGAGTCTTTGTTTCTTCTGTGTGTTTGTGTACTGACTCTCCCCCTCTCTATCATGTAAAACCTTCAAAGAAAGTTCTGTTTCAGAAAGTATTGTGCAGTAACAGCAGTTGCATGTTGCTTGTTATTAGTTATAGTATGCTGTTATAACTTCTGTTTTTTGATGGATGTTAAAATTAAGAAATGTATGTTAATTGTTATAGTATGCTGTTACAATAGCTGATATAACATTCTGTTTTTTGATGTTAAATTAAGAAATGTATGTTAATTGTTTAGTATGCTGTTACAATAGCTGATATAACATTCTGTTTTTTGATGGATGTTAAATTAAGCAATTGTATTGCAAAGTTAATAAAAAACATTAAATGAGAATGTTTTGGTGTCTTGATTTAAGACAAAGTCACTTATTTTTATAATACTATTTGAAGAAATTGTGTCTTATTTTAACTACTTTTATACTTATTATTAATCCCAGATTAAGGTGTTATTTCTTAATTAACTCAGTCAAGAGACCAAAATTCTAATTTAAGTAACTAATCTTAAAAAGGTGTTTTTATTGCTTTTTATGAGAAAAACTTACTTAAATTTAAGATTTTCTGTCTAGTTTTAAGGCCATTTTAGTCTGTCCAAGCAAAGAACTTTGTGCTTATTTTAAGAATTCTTGTCAACGTAAAAAAAGCTTACCCCTTGGCAAATTTTTTGCTTTCCATAACACTAGTTTTGTGAGAATGTCTCACGTTCTCATAGGCAGCACTGACAAGTTTGCCCTGGCCTTTTGTAACTTCTTCAAAATCAAATTCAAATCAAAATTTTTTGTAGCCCAAAGTACCAAATACATTTGCCTCAGAGGGCTTTACAATCTTGTACAGGGGTGACACCCTCTGTTCTTAGACCCTCGGTTCGCAGTGAGGAAAAAACTGCCCACAAAAAACCTTTACAGGGAAAAAAGGTGTTAGAAGAAACCTCAGGAAGAGGCACAGGAGGGATCCCTCTCCCAGGACGGACAGAGGTGCAACTTCTGTTGAGTACATTAAGCTCATGTGTGATATCAACAAGAAAAGCTAAGTCATGAGCCATTGGGATCACTTAGCAGGAACAGCCACTCCATCCTTCTCCATGAAGGCTTTCACTTCTGCTCTCAACTCAAAAAATCTTTTCAATACAATTCCCCTGCTGAGCCAACGTACCTCGGTGAAGAGAGCACATCCCCATTTCTGACTCCATTTCTCTAAAAAGCACCGGAATCTTCGGTGCTTTAAAACCCTGGATTTGATTTGGTATGCATTTCACAAGACCGACATCACATTGTCAAAACTTCAGCATTTGCTTGCAAAGGCCTGCTGATGGATAATGCAGTGCAGCGCAATGGCCTCCTCCACACCCTCCTCTTCCAGTTTTTTTTGAACAAGTGCCACCAGTCCATTTTTCCTCCCTTCATTGATGGCGCTCCATCAGTTGTCATCCCAACAAACCTCTTCCATGGCAAAACCGGCATTCTTAATGGCATCACACAACTGGCAAAATATCTCCTGAGCAGTGGTCGCCATGCTGGAATTACTCTGAGCAACTCACAACATCACTTCAAAATTGTCATTAACACCACGAACATAATTGCGAGCTGGGCAGGGTCTGTGATGTCTGTGGTCTCATCAAGAGCGACTGAGTATACACTGAAACATTTGGCTTCTCACACAGTTGGTCATAATGTCATTTGACAGGTCAGAAATTCGCTCTGCCACGGTGTTGACAGAAAGGCTGATGTTGCTAAACTGACCTTTTTTTTCGGGACAGATTATACTTGCAGCCTGTAATATGCACTTTTGACAAATTCACCTTCTGTGAATGGCTTTCCTGCTGTAGCAGTTCATCTCACTAACCATTAGCTAGCTTTGACTGCTGCATTACTCTCCTTGGTTGCTTTCTTGAAGAAATCTTGTTGCCTCAGTAGACCTGTTTTAAGATTGGCAATCCGATTGGCTCTCTCATCTCCCTGGTATTTCTCCTACTCCTCAGCATGTTCTATGTCTAGCGTGTGCTATGCACGAGGCGCACACTATATGTTATCCACCGCGTCTATTCTTATTATTATTGACGTGTGCCTGAAGGCGCACACTATATGTTATCCCCGCACTTATTATTAAATTGCCTGCAAAGCCCACTATTGTTATCCACCGCGCTTATTGAGGTGCGTGCAAGGCACCACTATTGTTATCCACGCGCTTATTGAGTGTGTCCGCTGAAAGCGCACACTTATTGTATCTCTCGGCTATTGAGTGTGCCTGAAAGCGCACACTCTTTTAACCCCGGCTTAATGTCTTATTATTATTCTCTTCCGTTTTTCCGTGTTTTTTTCGTTCGCTTTCCTCCCAGAGTTTTTGTCGCACTCCACAAACAGTTATCCAAAACGACCGGCTCGGCCGGCGCGAGGTGAATCGATGGCTAGACTTTTTTCTAAGAGTTCGGCAAACGGTTTGCCAAAAATCCAGAAAAACGAATCCAAACATGACATGGTGTGTATTGCGAGAACTTTCCAGACCTAGAGTGCGTGATGTCATCGCTAGAGTGGAAGGGGAGAGCCACAATCAGTTGAAAAATTAAACGGATTTCCACTACCCTGGCCTCAAATGCCCCAGCTTACAGACATGATTATCCCCCTTAAAATGTAGGAAAATTCGGGTGATCGCAAGTGATTGTAACACCACTGTTAAGCCTGTCGCCTCTATAGTTTTGGCTCCATACAGGCTGATTGATCGACTACTCCCGCCAACAGCCTCTAGACTCCAATGTTAAAAAAGGATGGCGAAATTTTCTGGAGGCAAGGCAGAACCAGTAACGCTTCTCTCTCTTGTTCCTGAGTGCACATTTCTTCATTTATCGACACAAAAACAATATGTAAAACGATAGGAAGGCTATCGTGCCTCATGTTTAGCCGGGGTTTGGTTCAATGATGGGAATTACGGTTTTTGGCCAAAAGTTCCTTCCTTTTCGAGAGGAGTCTCAGCATTTCTCTCAGTCTTAATCGACCTTCTAAAGGTGCAGGATCAGGCTGCCTGCTTGATTAGTCCTGGTTGCTTGGCAACCTCAGGCCTGCGTGAAGGACGAAGAGGGGGGAGGGGCCACTCGAAGCCGAAGCGGCAGCCATTTGTAGTTCTTGCGCTTAATCTGCACTTGTATTCTAAAATGGCAGACGGAGACCGCAGGCCGCTGCTCGTTACATGCTAATGCTGATTTACCTTAGCCACTGGAATTAAAAATACATGCTAATGTTAACTGGGGGTAATGCCAACATGGTAATGTTAATGCTAGTGCATCAGCGGTTTTAACATGCTAATGTTACCATTTAACGTTATCATGCTAATGGTTAATTGCTAGCGCATCACCTGTTAAAATGCTAATGTTAACATGCTAATGTAACATGCTACGCTAACATTAGTAATGAAAACATGCTAGCGCATCCAGCCTAACATGCTAATGCCACATGCTTTAATGTTAAATGCTAATGCTTACATTCCAATGCTAACTGCTAATGTTAAACTGTTTAGCCCATCCGCGGCTACCCTGCTACTGGTTACCATGCCCTGTAACTGTTAGCACATCATCGGTAAACATGCTATGCTACATGCTTACTGTTAACCATTGCTAATTTTAAATTGCTCTGTTAAACCGTTCCTTTCCCCCTACGCCCCCCATCAGTCTGCTAAATGCCTATTTACATGCTAATGCTCCCTGCTACGCTAACCATGCGAATGCTCCATGTA